>NC_064855.1:76260280-76560280 GCF_024139225.1 Suncus etruscus
TACTTATTTCTTCTAATACATTTATTTACTGTCCTGTTAATGTCAAGTACAATGTTAAAAACTGATTATGAAATAACTACTATTTTGTATTTTGCAGAGTAATATGTGTTATAAGAAAGTTAGAAAAGTATTTAGAAATTGTTAGGCAAACGTTTTAATGAAGAAAGATCAGTTTTAGGAATTTTTAAGTAAACATTCAAGTCTCAATATTAAACATGAGAAGCTTAGAAAAGCAATCAACTATGTATGTCTTGAGGAAAAGTTATTGGTTAATGAAGAGAGATTTGAGAAATGAAATTGGACTGTGATTAATATGAGAGTAAATTCATTTCTGAGCAACAACTACATTTCTCTCTTATGTGTAAACATGAAGTATTGAGAAAAGAGACAATGAAATAATTAAAAGAGAATATACAGGCACTTGATAGTAGTAGTCAAACAATTAGAAAGATAAGTGCAAATGAGTCTATAATTGCTAAGTCCCTGGGGTGAAGAAAAGAAAGATTAATACATCTTACTCTACTGAATAGAAGGTATCAGAGTTATACACATCAAAAAATGCATATTACTACTGATGGTCACTTGAATTCAAGCATTTTCTTAAAAAAAAAAACTACTTAAACACTGTAGTTTACACTGTTGTTCATAATACATTTTTGGGATCATTCAATGTTCCAACACTATGACCTTCCTCTCACCATTGCTCCCAGTTTTCCACCTACCACCAATGGCAAACTCAACATAATTTATTGTAAATTGTTTATTACAATAAACTGGCAAATGAACTTTTAAAACATGTTCAGTAAAGAAAAATTAGTAAATTTTTTACCTCATGTGTTTGTGTTGTTGTTGAAGACTTATTGAGCTGTTTATGCTAGGAAATGAATATTTTCTTATTATATCATGATCCTCATTTTATTTTTGTGTGGAGTCAACACGCATGAATGTGAAATAAGAGTATTTTGAGTAAAATATAAATAAACACCAGTGATTAGCAAATGTTTGATAAAATTAGCATCCATAAATTTATACATGAATACTTCCTCTTTTATAAAAATGTTAAATGGCAATGTTGCCCTGATATATTTATCAGCCATAAAGCAGTTTTGATGTATTACATGTAATTGTGAATGATTATTATATATTATTATAAACCTACTATTTTCACAAAATAAGAAAAATCTTTCTTCTTCATTTTAATTCTTATTTAATTTTATTATATAATTTATGTTTATGTTCTTTCATGCCTAATCTTAGGAATTTAAATGTTTTCTAGCTTAATGTTCTACTTGTCATTATAAAGAACAGTGAAAATTCAATGGAATAATAATAAAAATGTAGCTACAATAGGGAGGGTTTCAAATGAATAGGTTTCATCTGTTTAATAAACTTATACTAGGTGAGCTCATATGTTAGAGTAATTCATATTTGTAAGGTTATATCACAAAACAATAATTTTCTATATTCTATATATTATATTCTATAATCCCATGGAATTATCTAGTTGACACAACAAATAAAAACATAGCTTAAATACAAAACATGCATTTAAAAATGAAAAGGAAAGACAGTTTATGAGTGAATTGTTACTATATTTTTATTAGAAATACTGTGTATTAACTGAAAGCACAAGATAATTATCATAAAAACATTTTGAGAAAATTACAGTGATGAAAAATACTGGACAACAATAATGACAGAGTTTATGATTACAAAATGATGTCTTATGACTTTAACAATTTCAGTTTGCTATTAAATTTTAACATACTTTTATTAAATTATTTGATATCCTTATGAAATAAAAAATTAAGATATAGTGGTGATACTGAGACCATTAAAAGGAATTTGCCAAAGAAGCAAATCTCGTCATGACAAAGAAAACAACTTCTGAGAATCTAGAAAACGTCATCTAAATGGTTGATGACATTATAATTAATCTTCTTTGAATGAAACAATAACACTGTTTAAATCACTTTATACATGGACATGTTTTGTAAAAAGATATTTTAGTATTTTTGGATAAATAAATAATCTATAAAATTTAATCATAATTGGATTAAAAATACAGTACAAAATACAGGAAAGATTAATTTTAAAAATACTTTTAAAAGAAAAATTCAAAAGTATATTTCAAAATTGAAGAGATAGTATAGAGGATAGAGTGCTTGCATATGGCCCATTGAGTTTTATCCTTGTCATATCAAATGGTCACCTGAGCATTGCCAGGTGTGATCCTATGTGCAAAGTAAGGAATAAGCCATGATCACCACCAGGTATGACCAAAAAAAAAAATACAAAACAAAATAAAAAGTATTTGTTCTTGTGTAAGCAAGTCAAAAGAAAAAGATATTTTGTCAGGGGGAGAGATAATACAGTTGGTAAGGTGCTTGCCTTGCACACAGCTGACCTAGTTTTTATCCCTGGCACCTCATATGATCTCTGAACCTACACAAATATGAATTTTAAGCACAAGTTTTGAGCTCCACCAGGTAAGATTCCAAAACAACGATAGCAAAAAATGTTTTGTGATCTTAACAACTTGGAAAAACATTTAATTTTTTAGTTTTATTACAGATAAATTTATGGTATTTACTAGATGGTGAGTAAAGCAGATTATTAATTTAATATAACATTATGTTTAGATGAATTATACTATTGTACCATCAACTGTTTTGAGTCTTGTAATAAATAAAAATTAAATGACAATATTTTATACTTATTGTTCTATGTATATTCAATAAATTTTAAATATGTGATAGTTCACATACCAAAGAGTGTTATATTACAGGTAAAATTAGTAAAAACAAAACAAAACAAAGAAACATAGGTTAGACTGAATAACTTTTTTATAATTATAAAATTGAAGAAAGTGTACATACTATTCTGGAATCCAACACATAAAAAGTGAAATCTGCATTTAAATTTAATATTTTGAATAATATATTTTTTATTTTTTTTATTTAAACAACTTTATTACATACATGATTGTGCTTGGGTTTCAGTCATGTAAAGAACCACCCATCACCAGTGCAACATTCCCATCACCAATGTCCCAAATCTCCCTCCTCCCCACCCAACCCCCGCCTGTACTCTAGACAGGCTTTCTATTTCCCTCGTACATTCTTATTATTAGGATAGTTCAAAACATAGTTATTTCTCTAACTAAACTCATCCCTGTTTGTGGTGAGCTTCATGAGGTGAGCTGTAACTTCCAGCTCTTTTCTCTTTCGTGTCTGAAAGTTATTATTGCAAGAATGTCTTTCATTTTTCTTAAAACCCATAGGTGAGTGAGACCATTCTGCGTCTCTCTCTCTCTCTCTCTCTCTCTCTCTCTCTCTCTCTCTCTCTCTCTCTCTCTCTCTCTCTGACTTATTTCACTCAGCATAAGAGATTCCATGTACATCCATGTATAGGAAAATTTCATGACTTCATCTCTCCTGACAGCTGCATAATATTCCATTGTGTATATGTACCACAGTTTCTTTAGCCATTCATCTTTTGAAGGGTATCTTGGCTGTTTCCAGAGTCTTGATATGGTAAAGAGTGCTGCAATGAATATAGGTGTAAGGAAGGGGTTTTTGTATTGTATTTTTGTGTTCCTAGGGTATATTCCTAGGAGTGGTATAGCTGGTTCATATGGGAGCTCGATTTCCAGTTTTTGGAGGAATCTCCATATTGCTTTCCATAAAGGTTGAACTAGATGGCATTCCCACCAGCAGTGGATAAGAGTTCCTTTCTCTCCACATCCTCGCTAACACTGTTCGTTCTCATTCACTGTGATGTGTGCCAATCTCTGTGGTGTGAGGTGGTACCTCATAGTTGTTTTGATTTGCATCTCCCTGATGATTAGTGATGTAAAGCATTTTTTTATGTGTCTTTTGGCCATATGTATTTTTTCTTTGTCAATACATCTTTATGTGTATAATGTTTGCATGTCTATGCTTCTTTAGCTATTAACCTATTGAATGAGAGAAAACATGTCATGATATAAATGACAAAGGAGTGATACATATAGTAATACATATAGTAAACATGTAAATTATATAAACATGTAAATATGGTAAATATGTGAATATAGAAATATGCAAATATAGTAAATATGCAAATGTAGTAATACATATAGTAAAACATATACGAATCTCATAAAATTCAGCAAGAAAGCTCCTTTAAAAAAATAAAAAATGGGAACAGTTCACAAAATAAGGAATACAGTTGCAAGCTAACAATTATGAAAAGTATTCATTACCAATTATAAAATATTTAAAAATACTCAACATATTTTACTTGAGAACATAATAGGTATTGAAATTTTCAAAAGTAGGTGGAGGGGTGGGACTGACGAGATAGCATGGAGGCAGGGCATTTGCCTTGCATGCAGGACAGTGGTTCAAATCCCAGCATCCTATATGGTCCCTGAACCTTCCAGAAGCGATTTCTGAGCAGAGTCAGGAGTAACTCCTGAGCGCTGCCAGGTGTGACCCCCCCCCCAAAAAAAAATAGGTGGAAGGTAGTTTAGATAAAAGTACAGTTGTGTAGTGTTGTCACATAAATCATTCTAATTTCTATGGAAAGGAGTGTACTGGTTTCTCAAAATATAAAAATATGAATCTATTGGAGCTAGAATGATTGTATGGGGGAGGGGAAAGCTTGCCTTGCACAAGTCAATACAGGTTCAATCACCAGCAGCTCTTGTTATCCCCTGAGCACTGCAAGCAGTGATCCCTGACACACACACACACACACACACACACACACACACACGCACACACGCACACCTATAAAAATAAATAACAAAACATATATCTGTTGTATTATACCACAAGTTGACTTTTAGCCTTCAGTTAAAAATCAATCAAAAGTATTACTGAGGAGCTGGAAAAAGAGCACAGCAGTAGGGTGTTTGCCTTGCATGAAGCCGACCTGGACCAACCCAGATTCCTGGCATTCGACATGGTCCCCCAAGCCTGCCAGGGCTCTATTTCTGAGCATAGAGCCAGGAGTAATCCCATAGAGCCACTAGGTGTGGCTCAACTTCCCCCAAAAGTATTATTAAATAAACATCATATATATATATATATCTGTGCTCATATATATACATCTGTGCTCATATGTGACTAGCATATATGCAATAAATGTGTATTGACTATTTAGCCAATGTCTGAAAATATTCCAAAAGTCCAAATACAAGACCAGATAAAATATGGTATGCATACGCAAAGGAAAATTACTCAGGTATAAAAAAAGAGGAATTCTGAATTCTGATCTTGGAATTGAGACAGCCTGAGGGCAATGATTCAAATGATCTGTGATGAAGGGATATTGGTTCTCTTGTAGTGAGTGTATATTGAGGTACTATATATTTTGAAGAAATATGGGGTACAAAAAAAAGTATATCCAACCTTGTAAAACAACATATCCTCAACAAGAATTTTTTTCTCTTAATTTCTCTCACATTCAGTGGTTAAGACATAATCCTAGTTCTAAAATCATGGATCAAATCCAGAAGGCCTCTGACCATATTTGGTGCTTATGATCAAATTCAGATTGCCCACTGCAAGGCAAGATTCCTATTTGCTTTTTTTTATGATCTGGCCCTGGAATCTTTTTTTTTTTTTTTTGCCTTTTTTGTGTTTTTTTGGGTCACACCTGGCAGTGCTCAGGGAATACTCCTGGCTTCATGCTCAGAAATTGCTCCTGGCAGGCACGGGGGACCATATGGGACACTGGGATTAAAACTGATGACTTCTGCATGAAAGGCAAATGCCTTACCTCCATGCTATCTCTCAGCCCCAATGGCCCTGGAATCTTAATAATCCATAATCTCTTCTTAAAATTTATCTTTACTTTTTCTTATTTTATGTGAAAGATCTATGTTGTGATTATCATAAACTAGAAAAGTGTTGTAAAATATATGAATAAAAGCATATTTTCTTAATAATTTAAATACTATGTGCATATAGCATAAAACTTAAAATGTTATGATTTCCCACATCTGGTGGGATTCACCACAATTCTTCCTTCATCATTACATGTCCTGACTTGCTATAAAAATAAGTTGTGATGTATAAACAATAGTAATTATATTTTAATTAGTTATAAAATATACAAATTTGATAGATTTATGCAAAAATTGAAAAGATTATAGGTTCAAATGAATCTCATGGTTTTGTGTGTGAGCTTGTTCTATTACATTAAATCTGAATTAAATCAGGTCCCACTTTTTAAAGGGCATTTTAACCCAAGCACAGAAAGATTGCAACTCTGGTAATTTTAACAAATTCCCCAAACAGGGAAATCTGATCTCCAGTGAACAGCAACATATAAACAATCACCTGAATTCAGAAATTTTAAAAAGCTCATGGTTGATTTAATGAACTTTGATAGACTGTACTTGCTATTCAGTACCAAAAAAATAAGGTTAAGTGGGTGGAGATACCTATAAGAGGATTAGCATTTTGACTAACAGTGTCACTAGAGCAAAATGATGAGATAGAAAACAAAATAAAATAGAATGAGTAAAGTTGCAATCAAAATAGAACAGTAGGTGTCAGAAGTCTTATAAAATGGATCGTATGTTGGAGAAAAATAGGGTAGTATCTTTAATTAAGTGTAGAAATAGTATTGGAGAGAAATGGAGATTATAAAATGTCATAAACATATTGAGGTGTGGTAGTTAAGAGATTTGGTGAAGAAGAGACAAAAAGAGAGATCAAGACTACATTCTAGGGGCATGAGAGATAGCACAGAGCCAGGGTGTTTGTCTTGCATACTGCTGACCCAGGACAGACCAGGTTTTGATTTCCAGGATCCCATATGGTTCCCCAAGCCTGCCAGGAGTGATTTCTGAGTGCAGAGCCAGGAGTAACCCATGAGTGCCACTGGATGTGGCCCCCAAACCAAAAAAAAAGACTACATTCTATAGGAAGGTTAAATTCTGCATATGAAGCTTCTCAGTATGTAAACTAATGTGCATGCAACACAAAATATATAACAATAGTAGTTCAATATAGTGGACTTCTGAGGCCAGAGAGATAGCATGAAAGTAGAGTGTTTGCCTTTCATGCAGAAGGTCATTAGTTCGATTCCGACATCCCATTTGGTCCCCCGAGCCTGCCAGGAGCGATTTCTGAGCCTGGAGCCAGGAGTAACCCCTGAGTGCTGCCAGGTGTGACCCAAAAACCAATATATATATATATATCCTATATAGGACATCTGTTTGTACAAGGATATCAAGAAAGTTCAGTAGTTCTCAGACCCTGTGTAAATGGACCATGATTTTAAAAGCTTTTAGAATATACTCATGCAAATATATCAAATGATTTGAATTTTATTGGATGGCAAGTACCACTGAGCTAAATATTCTCATCCTAAATATTAACTTGTACTTGTACTCTAAATTTTAACTTGTTGCTAGAGTTATAAAGGCACAGGATATAATAAGATAAGATAATAAATGAGAAATTATATTGCATATATTAGTAAGACATCTACACAAAATATTTGAGTGTAAGTTAGTGCTTATGACTTCCACTAAAAATTGATAACAAATGCTAGATAACTGTTTTTATAGTTAACTAATATTTATATTTATTAATTATATGCATATAGCTAGCTATTCTGCTATTAGAATGATCACTTTACATACATATGGTAAAACGTATAGTGAACCAAGTCCTAATGTAAAAGCAATTCAAAGCTTAAGTTTAATATTTCTATTACTTCTTTCCACTTGTTTCAAACTTTTTAAAATGTAGTTTTAGAAACAAAACTATAGTATGGCAGGTAGGATATTTAGCTTTGAATACAATTGACTGGTCTTTAGATCCCCAACATATCATATATTCCCCAAGCCCAGCCAGGAGTGATCCCTAAGCACTGCTAGGAGTGACCCTCCACAAAAAAAATCTAACATGTAGCTTTATCTTCTCCTTTTTGTTCTTTTTATAGCTGCTTTGCTATTGTTGCTTTTGGGATGATCAGGATTTATGTACATTTGGATGTGATGACAGCAAAGATCACAATCATAGTTTAGTACCAGTGATCACAAATGATGGTGTGTTTGACATTGTACTTTAAGGACAAATTTAAGTATCCATGATGCTGAGTCTCTCCAAGCACTGTCTCCCACTGTCATACCCTATATTATGGTTAATACTTTTCCTATTTCCCTTTGACCTAACATTTATTATCTTAGGGAAGCTTGATATCAACAAAATATTGTGAAAAGTGTCACTATCTACACTCAACTTAATTTCCCATATGAATAACATCTTTTATCGGATATTTGTTGGTTTTCTTACCCCTTTGTGAATTCAGAAAACTACAAATACTACCTCAAGGTAGGTGATAGAATTAACATCAATAGTCATTATTTTGATGCTATGTACCCTTTATGTGCTATGATGAAAATAGTACTTATCTCTTTTCTATTGTTCCAGAAGATTAGAACTAGATCAAATTATGAAAAACCATAATACACTATCATAATTGGTACAACAAAACTGATACATTATAATTATTAAATAAAATCTATATTTCCTGGTTTTCTGTACTTTGTCATTCATGTACTTTTTGTTTTAGGGTGACTTCTAGGATATCACATCACATTTAATTTCTTTAACTCTGTGTCTCTATTTTCTAAAGAAGTACTAATTAATACTCAGGAGATATTGGGGCAACACCAGTCATAACCACCTAGCCATGTTATCCCAAAGATTCACTGCTCTACCTAATGGTTTTGTGCTGCAGAAACCCAAAGATGCTGGGGAATACCACAGATTTCCTATCACTGCTTGAGAAAACATAAGGCACCAGGGCTTAACCACAGAGCCTAGCAAAAAGCAATGTGCTCGAGCTTTTGAGCTATCTTCCATTGTTTGTTTTTACATTATTCTCTTGCAAAATATTAATTTCACTTTATTTTCTTTGATGAAATTGACCATTTTGAATATTTCTTCAGCAATTATTTTTATAGAATTGTCCACTTTATTTCTTATTTTTCTCATGCTTATTTTTATGTCACAGATTTTATGGATCAATACTAAAGAGTGAACAAAACCTAAAATATATCACATAACTTATGGTTGATGTTAATTATACTTAATTATTGAGAATGCTAGTTTCACCACTGTGAAACTTTTGTTTTGTTTTTTTGGGAGTTTTTTTTGGGGGGTCACACCCAGAAGTGCTCAGTGGTTACTCCTGGCTCTACGCTCAGAAATTGCTCCTGGCGGGCTCGGGGGACCATATGGTATGCTGGGATTCAAATCACCGTCCTTCTGTGTCTAAGGGAAACGCTTTACTGCTGTGCTATCTCTCCGGCCCTATAAAATTTCTATCTTCTTCTTTTTTTTTTTTTTTTGATTTGGGGATCACACCTGGTGATGCTAAGGGGTTACTCCTGGTTCTGTGCTAAAAAGTTATTCCTGGCAGGTTCAGGAGACAATATGTGATGCCAGGTCAGTCATGTGCAAGACAAATGTGATATCACTACAATTCCTTCTCTCTTCTCTTTAAACCTGTAGTGTGTAAGAAATTTCTATGGACAAGCAAAACAATCAAAATACAACCAAACAAATAAAAATAAAATGTATAGTGATAAAGAAAGTCAGTGAGACATATTATTAAATTGTAAGTCTCGCTCTTGACTAAAACTGAAATGACCCTGCAATAAAATGTGCAAAATAATTTTGGATTCTAAACTAAGATGTAACAGGTATAAGTAAGCCCACACTGATATGAATAAGAAATTGAGTACATGAGTATATGTGAAAAACCAGAAAATCTGTTACACTGAATTTCAAATGTGTGCAAATATGCCATTCTCAATGAGAACGAGCATAAGAAGCCTGTTCCCAAGTGTAGGATGCACATAATTTTATCCTTTTTAAAATTCTACATTAAGACAGAATTTTCCAGGAATTTTCTTTATATATTTTGCACAGAGTTCTGCTGAAGAAAGCTAACTTCATATGCATTATGAATTTGAATGTGTATAGTTCATTTCTTATAAAAGTGAAGGTGTCTGGAATTCTTGGTTAAACGCAGCATAAATTAATCTCTAAAATATATGACTACATCTAAAACCTGGACTTAAATCTCTTAGTTTTTATTTTATTTTACAAAAGTAATGCCTATTTATCAATAACTTTAGATATCTTTTGTAAACTATTGAACAAAAGTAAAAAAAAATTATAGACTGTTTACATAGAAGTCTTCCATTTTACAACTCAACTATGTCTTAGATAGGGATATTTGAATGCAACTTTAGAACTAACTTCTGTTTCATTTAGACATAAGGACTGCCACAAAAGGCTTAAGCTATAGAGCACAGGGACTAGGCCCAGAAAAACATCTAGTTCCAGAAACTATATGAGTATATGCCAGGATGGTCATAAAATAAGGAATGCAGGAAGCAATCTAATTGCACCTGGCGAATAACAGAATAACACTTTGAAATCTGTGGACACCCAAAATGGAATGCAGGTGATAAATCTATCTAGCCTTCCCAAATTCCTACCCCTATCCCTAGGCCAACATTTTGTTTATATCCTACTTGCCAACACCAAAAAAGTCCTTATTAGATCTGACCGATCACCTAGTGACCTATAAGCAATGATGTAATATGTAGCCCAAAGTAAGAATGTAAATTGGGCCATTGTCACCACCTGCTAGAGGTGCATCCCCAGGATGTTGGTATCCAATAAACTCCTATGCTTATTTTGCATTATTGACTCACCTGATCTGGTAATTTTGGGAAGAATCAGAGCAAAGTTTAAGTTCAGAGCAAACATAGACAAATATAAATCAAGACATTTAAAACACTATCCAAATGAATGAACTAACAGCTAATTAATCTGAATTGATAATGTCAATGATTATAATGAAACTATCTCAAACATTAGGTAATTCATCTTATTTCATGGAAAATTATTTAACTTTTACTAAATTTTTTATTGATTTTGCATTCACATTATGAAGTCTTCAATGCTTACTCTTGGCTCTACACTCAGGTATATTTTTAGCAGTATTGAGGGATGATATGTGGTGCTGAGATTAATCATAGACCAACTCCTTTCAATGAAACATCTTACCAGCTGTAACCCCACAGTTTTATTTATTTACTTTCACCTTGCATGCCATGCCTGGTGGTTTGGTCAGGGTTGCTTTTGATGGTACTAGTATTAAACTCCTTAGTGCTCAAATGTGAGATAGTACATGAAAACTTTAAGACTCTCCCTGACATCCAAAATGGTATTGTTTAAACAGATTAAGATCTAATTCTGTCTTCTAAATGAGCTCCTCCTTATTTTCTTTTATTTCTTTTATTCTATTATTATTTTCTTTTATTCTATGATTAACTGTGAAGGACTTCTAGAATAATAAAATATTTACATCATTTTTGTTTCCCAGGAAAAAGTGCTTTCATCCTGTATATTGAGGGTTTGGGTACACACACAGTACTTAGAGGCTATTCATGGCTCTATATTCAGAGATCACTTCAAGGTGCTTGTGGTATGAGGGATCTAACTGGGGTCACTTGGATTGCATAGCAAGTGCTTTATACCAAAAGTAGCTCCAGACTCTTAACCTACATTTTAAAAGCTTTTTTAAATATCATGGAAACATTTTACTAAGTGATGGAAGCACAGTATTTCTATTTTATTTTTTTATCTCTAGCCCCTTATTTTGTGAGCTCAATTTCATTACTTGTAGAATATAATCTTAAAAAAAATTGATAGTTGTTTTAGCTACCAGGGATAATAAAATGATATTTTATATTCTTTAATGTAAAGTATTTTGATACTTTACAATCTCCAAGTTCCAATAAACTCATTTATTTTTGTCCTCTTTGAGATTAGGTGAGAAATCTTCTTTGGGAAAGTGGCATCTGACTAATTTCTTTTCTCATTCTAACTACATCCTTGTTTCTCTTTTGAGGACTCAGAAGTTTGAAACTGAGAGGGACTGAGATAGGTGAATAAAAATCAATACTTAGGGGCCCGGAGAGATAGCACAGTGGTGTTTGCCTTGCAAGCAGCCGATCCAGGACCTAAGGTGGTTGGTTCGAATCCCGGTGTCCCATATGGTCCCCCGTGCCTGCCAGGAGCTATTTCTGAGCAGACAGCCAGGGTAACCCCTGAGCACCGCCGGGTGTGGCCCAAACACCAAAAAAAAAAAAATCAATACTTATATTATTATAGATACAATCTGATGACTTTACCCATGCTGAAGAGATTCAGTGTCAAATTAGTTCTCTAACAAATTCATAGGATAGCCTCATTCAGTTAAGTCTAACAAAAGAAGGTAAAAATTCCTTGTATTTATTATTTTTGTGTTAGCCCACATTTAAAAACTCAATTCTCTGTTGATTTTTGCAGGTTGGCTCTGTCGCAATAGGAGTAGACTGAAAGAAGTTACTTCAAGCAAGAACCACCTTGGCTATCTAGCACTTTGGAAAAAGCCTGGTATGGTATACTATGAGCAACTACTCTATATGGACAAAGACAGAGACAGAGAGATATGCAAGGAGTATGTGTTCAAGAGAGAATAGGGGCCTGAGAGAAAACAAGTCCTAATAGGCTTTTGGGCAAAAGAGTTTTTAAACAATTCTCCAAATGGTTTTTACTTGGAGTTAATTTGGGTATTTTCGCAGGAAAGCCTTATCTATGTGAGGCTTTGGATATCTGCCTGTGGGCAGTATTTTAGTTTCACCTTTCCAAAAAGCTCAGGATTTACATGTCAAAGAGATGTGATCTTCATGCCTTTGGGCTACTTTAGGGCTAGGCTGTCCTTTTCAGTTTCATTATTTCTCAAAAGTACATTGTGGTGGGGGCTACTTATATGCCTACAACAAGATCATACAACCTCTCTAGAGAATCTCTCATTATTATGCTTCAGAAGACAATATTATGTAGTTCTTTTTATTTCAAATCTATCACTGGTAAAGAGAACCTCACCCAAGTTTTGAATACAGACAAAAGGAGTACAGGCAGGGTCATATTAGGGATATAGTACTAAATGAATAATTTAGCAGTAAAGGAGGTCTCTATGAATGGAGGATGAGATTGAGTTGTCCTTGATAACCTGGATGATCAAGACCCTAAGGGATCATCAGGACATCAGAAGATGATCATTTCATTCTTTCTCCTGTGTTAATGGCCAGATTAGTCTGAACAAAATACACACTTCACCCACTCATGTTTGCAAAAAGGATCTAAAATGGAAAATGATGGAGTCTTTCTTCTTCAAAATTGAACTTTAGGAGAATTGCCCATAATCTTTTCCTTTTCCTTCCTTTCAACTTCGCTAAATAAAGATTATTGGTGAATTCAGCATTGTATTCTTCTGTCCCTTGTTTTTTTTTTTTTTTTTTTTTTTTTCAGTTTTGATTACTTGAAGATAAGAACCTGAACAACTGTGCCTGCTCCAATAGTTTGGCTAATTAACCTGCGCTTTCAGGACAATATAAAAGCAGTCACTTGTCAGTACATCATCCAAACTGACTAAGAGTTTTTATATGTCCACAGAAGTAAACTCTTAGTATAGTTAGGTATGCCCACATAAAGGAGAGACAGAAAAAAAGTTTTCAGACATAAAACAGTCCTCTAATTGTATGCTTTAAGCTTAAAGATATGCTTAAAATGATTTTTTGAGGGGGCCGGAGAGATAGCACAGCGGTAGGGCGTTTGCCTTGCAGGTGGCCCACCCAGGATGGACCCAGGACAGATCCAGGTTCGATTCCCAACATCCCATATGGTCCCCCGAGCCTGTGATTTCTGAGAGCACACTCAGGAGTAACCCCTGAGTGCTGCCCAGAGTAGCCCCAAAACAAAATAAACAAACAAACAAACCCACCTTTTTGGAATTACAAATTTGTCTCAAAATGCTTTGCATACAGGCCTCCCCTTTTCTAACCACAGGGCTGCTACTTCTGGACCAAACCAACCTTTGTCAGGATCGAAGTCAGTCCAACCTTTGTGCCTCTCTTCTTTATCCCAAGGTTAACATCTTTGTTTTATTTATGTTTTCTTTCTATTTTAAGTATCTTGCTTATACTACTGCTAATTATAGGATTTGATGCATCCATTCTGGTACCACATCCTCTTTAGTTTCTCATCCCTGGGCATGCTTTATGCCTGAAATTCTCTGATACATATCTTCAGGTTCACTGTAGGGGCTTGAAGTTCAAATATTGTCCCCTTGCCTATGAAAGTGTGGTGGAGGCGAAGAATGCTGCATTTCAACAACTGTCAGAAGTAAGGTAAGTGAAGAGATTCTACTGATAAAACACATTTTTATATTCTTTGTAAGTCATGCTGTGCTATTAACTTGCTTTGGAAAATGAAAGTAACTATAAATTAATTTTCTCAGTAGCATTAACTTTCCTTTATAAGAGTACAAAATTATATGTAATTATTATGCACATTATTTGTTATTTAGTTACATATGTGAAATTGTTAGATGGCTGGTCACCTCACAGCACAGAGGACACCAAATGAAGAGGTTAGTGATAGGTTTATTTAGACTCAGTGCTGAGTACCCTCAAGTCAAAGGGACCCAGAGGGCTGAGAGCGCATAAATTAAGAGTCTTGGAGCACCAATTATGGAGTAGGTACAAAATTTATATATTTTCAGACGGTGTATTCAAGGCATATCTCCATATTTTTTTCAAGGCCCATATAAGCAAAGCAGATGTTAGATTAAGCCATGCATCTTGTTTATGAATTTTGTTTGCTTGTTGTCTTCCTGTCCCTGTCTTTCCAGAGACCTGTGGAGGATTTTCTACAATGCATTCTGAGGTACTGGGCTGGACTTGTTTTAGTTTTGTTTTCCTAGATTCAGGCCCGAATTGCTAATGGCACTGCTCTGGCTCACAAAATCAGATAAAGATAATATCTCACCACATATCCACGTAACACCCTAAAGATAATGGTGCCAATTGTCAATTGGTGTTAGTATTTCTAAATAATGTTAATGTATTTACATATGTTAGTTAATTAGATATATTGCTTTAAATTAGTTAGAAGAATTATAATCTGAATTATTATATTAGAATATTATACAATATTATAAAAATGGTATATTTTCAAAATTCTGTAATTCTTCTAGTTTATTTTAAAGTAGTAGAAGTGCCCAAGTGTTAGTGTAGTACTAACAGCAATTACAGTGAAATAGACCCCACCCCACCCCCAGTTTTTGGGCCATCCATAACAATAAGGATTTGCTCCTGGCTCTAAGCTCATGAATCTTTCCTAAGAAGGGTTCAGAGGACCATATAAGGAACAAGGAATTTTCCTGGATTGGCTGCATGCAAGGCAAAGCCCTTACCCACTGTATTACCCACTGTATGCCAGGCAAACACACTGCTGTGCTATCTCTCCAGCCCCGCAATTTTTTATTTTATGTTATATTCCATTTCAAACTTTGTATGAACCACTGTATCATATATCCTCATTTTTCTTGCTAATGATCAATTTTATGTATTTACATGTTTGTAGAGTAGTTTTAGGATAAGTTTAGGATAAGTAGTTTTAAGGATAAGTTTTACCTTATCCCCCTATTTTCTAGGAAAGCATTTCAAGTTAGGATTGTTTACATGTTTTGTTTTCTTTTTTTATCTGCCAGTTAAAAAAACCTAATTTTGGTAACTAAATTCCTTGGTCATTATAGTTTATAATCCAGAGAGACATAATGCAGCAGTTAATGTGCTTGCATGCCAGCAGCCAACCCAGATTCAATCCCTAGCTTCACATATAGTCTCCCAGTCCTGTACAATAAAAGCAGGAATAAAACCTGAGCATATTACGGTTGGGTCCAAAACAAACAAACAAACAAATGAAAATCAGGACAACTTAATTAATATGAAAATTTAAAAGGTACCTAATCTTCAGTGGTGATGAATATTGTATTTTTAATGAAAGTCATTATAAAACAGTCATTATAAGAGTCAGAAAGAAAGAATGAAAGACAAAGTTTTACCATAGGATAGTATTGGAAGAAAGTTTTGGAAAGCTTCATTTGGTGTACAAAACCCTGGAACATCAATGTGGATACAATGTGTTGCAAAGGCAAGTAATAAATAAGAATTATATTCTTGCTTGTGCTATAAAGGAAAGTATACAGTGCATTTAGTAAAGACTTAAATAAAGCTTGAAATAAATTTTATACTACACAAAACTTTTATTTTATACTTATTAATGATGTTTAAAATTTTTCAATGTGACTGTTATGCTGTGTTCTGCCACATAGTAGTAGCTAAATTTTATATGGGTAGCATTTTATTTATTTCAGAGTATTTTTAGCAAAGCTTCCCCAGTGGTTCTTGGAGGCCTAGAGATCACTCCCTGAAATATTTAGCTTACAAGCAACTTTTGGGATCATGCCATGCCAGTCTATGCAGTGAACTGGAACATCAGGTGCTCAGATCAAAGTGGGAGCCCCAAGCAAGCAAACCATATACTCTACCCCTTTCTTTAGCTTCCTCCCATCCAAAGTTATACCTTATATCTACATCTTTCCTTCCCTTATCATCCATTTATATTTCATTTTCATTATGAAAAGCATTATGTGCTTAGATTGACATAAAATGTGCATTTGGGAGATATAGATGAACAAATAAATCAGGCTCTCTCTCTATACATCTGCAATTTATAAACATGGAGTTCTACAATTATATGACAATGTTTCAAAAATAAAAAACGTATCTCATTTTTCCTTCTCACTGGGTGGCAATTTTTGAAAGAAATTTTTTGTGAAATCAACTGTCTCTTAATGTTAGTTTTTCTGAGGTGATGAAAGCTTCTACAAATCAGATTTTAGATTGCTTTAACTATTTCCCAGTGTAATCAATTGAAGAGGGAACTGATTCAATCTGATTTTTTGGGGGAAAAAAAGCTGACTCTTACTTTTTGGACTTGGAAAGGTGAAATAGAGTTAGAAAAATTTCTAGTTTCTTTCTTTCCCTAAATGTGCAGGATCAGATCCTCTTCAGTTGATTGTACATCAGTTCTGGAAAAGTATTCTGGTTGTCAAGGATTTTTTTTCCCTTTTAAAGATACTCCTTAAGTCTTTACTCTTTAAAGGTATCTTTATCTTCAAGCCACAATCAAGAGTTCATTAAACTGTTATCTCAGTCTTATTATTGTATCTTCATTCTTCATAATTAATTACACAATTTTGATTTAGTTTTTGCACCAAAACATCAAGACAATTATTTTTCTTTAATGCATAATGAAACTAATATGATATAATAAATAGCAACATGCTTACATGTATCAAAGTTAAGATTAATATATATATATATATTATTAAAATAGTTAATTAAATGCTGTTTAAATTTATATTTATGTTTAAACAACAGTATTAACTTGCAGACATCATATTGAACATTTCTAAATAGATATATATTTTATTTAGATTTCTATGATGAGATTTATATTCCTTTATAAAGAATTAAAAAAATTTTTGGAGCTAGGTAATTATTTCAAAGGGGAAAGGTACATGCTTTATATGCTAGAGTTCTGAATTTAAACCCTAGCAATGTCTCCTTAGTACTGACCTACTAGCTTCTGAGAAACATCTTTTGAAACAAAAAAATATTTTCTATATATGTTGGTAATGAGATTTTACAGTGGATAGTGTGCTTGCTTTTCATATAGAGAACCTGGGCTTTAGACTGCAATCCATTTGGTCTACAAGCTCTGCTAGGACTAATTCTTGAGTGCAGAGCCAGAAGTAACATCTGAACATGGCCCAAAGACAAAAACAAGTATATATACATATGGATATATACACACATATGTATATATGCAAATACACATATATTGTATATACATGTATATATAAGGATATGTATACATGTAAGTTTATATATTATATTATAATTAAAGTAATTTGATCTCAACTATCTTATGTTATAAGGTAACTTCTTTTTTTTCTAATTTGTCACTATTCTCTCATTAACTCAAATTTCATGTTTTCTCCAAAGAGTGAAAATCATAATTCACTTAACACAAAATGGGTAGAAGGGTGGAAGTAGAAGGGATGGAAGAGGAAGATTAGACCACCAATTAATAAGGAAAGGGGTGGCATTGCACACCTTTGCACATCAGTTGTATAAAATAAAACAACACTGTAATCACATCATTGAAACAGTAACTAAAAATAAATAAAATTAAAATAAAATTATGAGTATCAATAACAAATGATAGTATGATTGATAATTTGTCTTTAATTAGCTATAATTAAACTTTTATCTATTTTATTCGCATCTAACTAACAATTCCTTGTTTTCTTTTTTGATAATTATTTTTTATTTAAGCACCATGGTTACAACATGTTTATTGTTGGATTTCAGTCATAAAATGTAAACCCCCCTTCACTAGTGCAACTTTACTACCACAAATGTCCTATATTTCTCTACTTTCCCACACCCTGCCTGTTTTTGAGAAAGACATTCTCTCTCACTCTCTCTCTCACTGTCATTGTCATGACAGTTGTTAGTGTAGTTATTTCTCTAACTGCACTCAACACTCTTTGTGGTAAGTTTCACATCATAGGCTGATCCTTCTGGCTCATTGCTAATGTCTCTTGGTATTATAAACATACTGACTTTTATTTTTCTTAGATCCCATAGATGTGTGAGACAATTCTTTGTCTGTCTCTCTGACTCTGACTTACTTAACTCAGCATAATAGTCTTCATGTCCCTTATAATCTTCCACGGTTAAGTAAGGAGGATGTAGCGTATCTAAACACCCCCATCACTATGAAGGAAATTGAAACTGTAATCAAATGTCTGCCTGAAAAGAAAAAGCCCTGGCCCAGATGGATTTACTAATAAATTCTTTCAAACCTTTCAAGAGGAGATACTACCACTACCAATCTTTGCCAGGCTCCTCCATGAAATTGAAAAAAAACGGGAACTCTTCCAAACAGCTTATATGAAGCCAAAATCACCTTGATACCAAAACCAGACAGGACGGAGATGCAGCCAAAAAAGAAAATTACATACCAATATCCCTGATGAATGTAGATGCAAACATCTTTAACAAAATTCTGGCAAATAGGATCCAATGCTTCATCAAGAAGATCATACACTACAACCAAGTAGGTTTCATCCCAGGAATGCAAGGATGGTTTAACATCCATAAATCTATCAACATAATACAAAACATCAATAACAAGAAAATTAAAAATCACATGATCATATCAATAGACACAAAGAAAGCTTTGATAAGGTCCAACACCCATTCTTGATCAAAACTCTCAGAAAGATGGGAATGAAAAGAACCTTTCTCAATCCAGTTGAAGCCATCTACCACAAGCCAATGGCAAATATTATCCTCAATGGAGAAAAAGTAAAAGCCTTTCCTCAAATTCTGGTACAAGACAAGGCTGTCTGCTCTCACCTCTCCTCTTCAACATAGTACTGGAAGTACTCGCTATAGCTATCAGGCAAGAAAAGATATCAAGGGAATCCAGATAGGAAAGGAAGAAGTCAAGCTCTCGCTGTTTGCAGATGACATGATACTCTACTTAGAAAACCCTAAAGACTCTACCAAAAAGCTTCTAGAAACAATAGACTCATATAGCAAGGTGGCAGGCTACAAAATTAACACACAGAGATCAATAGTCTTTTTATACACTAAAAATGATAGGGAAGAGATAGATAGATATTAAGAAGGCAATCCCATTCACATTAGTGCCACACAAACTCAAATATTTTGGAGTCAACTTGAGCAAAGACGTGAAGGACCTATACAAAGAAAACTATAAAGCCCTGCTCTAAGGAATAAGAGAGGATACACGGAAATGAAAACAAATACCCTGTTTATGGATTAACAGGATTAACATCATTAAAGTGGCAATACTCCCCAAAGCATTGTACAGATTTAATGTGATCACTCTAAATACACCCATGACATTCTTCAAAGAAGTGGATCAAACACTTATGAAGTTCATCTGGGACAATAAACACCCTCGAATAGCTAAAGCACTCCTAGGGAAAAGGAATATGGGAGGCATTACTTTCCCCAACTTTAAACTGTACTACAGAGCAATAGTTATCAAAACAGCATGGTATTGGAATAAAGACAGGCCCTCAGATCAGTGGAATAGGCTTGAATAGTCACTTGATTTGTTTCCTTCTCCTCAATGTACCCCTGCTTTTTCCTATACTCTGTGCAAAAGCCAATATCTCTAATTACAGAAGACAGACTAGGACAGGGGTCGGCAACCTGCAGCTCGCGAGCCACATGTGGCTCTTTACACTGATAATTTGGCTCTTCTGTGGGCCAGACGTCTTCTCCAGGAGTCTGGACTCTTTTCCTAGCCTCTGTCAGTGTGCACCCTGTATGGCTCTCAAAATAAATTTCAATCGTGGTTTGGGCGAGATTTGGCTCAGTTGAGAAAAAAGGTTGCCCACCACTGTCCTAGGGTATAACCCTAGGAGTGGTTGCTGAGTTATATGAGAGCTCAATTTGCTTATATTTTGAAAAATACCCATCAGATTAGGGGCTAATATCCAAAATATACAAGGCACTGACAGAATTTTACAAGAAAAAAAAATCTAATTCCATCAGAAAATGGGGACAAGAAATGGACAGACACTTTGACAAAAAAGAAATAAAAAAATCTAATTCCATCAGAAAATGGGGACAAGAAATGGACAGACACTTTGACAAAAAAGAAATAAAAATGGCTAAAAGGCACATGAAAAAATGCTCCACATAACTAATCATCAGGGAGATGCAAATCAAAATAACTATGAGGTACCATCCCACACCACAGAGATTGGCACACATCACAAAGTATGAGAATAAGCAGCGCTGAAAGGGATATGAGAAAAAGGAACTCGTATTCATTGCTGGTGGAAATGCCATCTATTCAAATGTTATAAAAAGAAATATGGAGATTCCTCCAAAAACTGGAAATTGAGTTCCCATACGATCCAGCTATACCACTCCTAGGTATATATCCTAAGAACACAAAAATACAATACAAAAATCCCTTCCTCACACCTATATTTATTGCAGCCTCACACCTATATTCATTACAGTACTGTTTACAATAGCAGACTCTAGAAACAGCCTAGATGCCCCTCAATAGATGAATAACTAAAGAAACTGTGGTACATATATACAATGGAATATTATGCAGCCATCAGAAGACATGAAGTCATAAAATTTTCCTATACATGGATGTATATGGAATCTATTATGCTGAGTGAAATAAGTCAGAGAGAGAGATAGACAGAATGATCTCACTCGTATATAGGTTTTGAGAAAAAATAAAAGATATTTGTGCAATGATTCTCAGAGACAAAAGAGAGGAGGCCTGGAAGGGCCAGCTCATGACATGAAGCTCACTGCAGATAGTGATGGGTGCAGTTAGAGAAATAATTACACTGAGAACCATCATAACAAAATGTGACTGAATGAGGGAAGTAGAAAGCTTGTGTAGAGCACAGGCCGGGGTGGGGTAAGGAGGAGGGACACTTGGGACATTGATGATGGGAAAAAATAAACAAGTAAATAAAATAAAATTTATTTTATTAGGCAAAAAATGTGTGTATTTCAGATTCCAATATTTGGTTAACAAAATGTGATGCTGTAGTTTGGATAAATAGAGATAAATAATCATTAGATAAGCCAAAATTTACCAAAAATTTTTAATTTAAGAAATATCTTAAATGATGTAGACATCCATATGTTGAAAGTCTTATAGAAGAGAAAACAAAATAAAGTACAAAACTTGAGTACACAAATCAAGTTATATAGCCATATATCCATAAAAATTTTTTCTTTGTGATTTATGGGAATAAAACAAAGGTGTCAGTTTGTGTGTGACCCTTAGAAAAAATTTAATAATTAGAATTTGATATTTTTAGTAATAATCAATAATAACCTGAAATATAAATGATTTTTCAGATTATTGCCTTGTGACTTTATGTAATTTACGAATAAATTATAGTGAATAATTGTTTGTATATTTAAACCCATCAACTAAAAAGAAATATTTACTTAATTTTGAATATAATATTTTAATATAACAATGATTTCTGGTGTTGACAATGTTTTGCTGATTTAATATTTATACTCTTCCTACTGTATTAATTTTATACACTGAGAGACATTGTAAATTAATTCATATTCTCACCTTTGAACTATGACATATTAGAATGAATCTTAAGTTCTCCTCTTTGCATACTGAGAAATCACTAAGATAACTTTGGTCCTATAGTTTGTTGTAGAAATGTCAGGCTAAAGCTTCTAAAATAAAAATGATGACTCAAAAAGTGTGCTCATGAATTTATGGACTGCTTTATTCAAAATGTGCTAGCTTATTAAAAATATATCTGGAGATAGTTGAGATGTTATGGAATACTTAAGCTATATTTAAGAGAATAAGGAAAGACATTTTAATATAAGATTTGAAAGTGTTGTATATAATCCTTTGTATTTTGGCAGAATTTGTATCAAGCTATTTAAAAGAACATTTATTATTTTTTTTTGTTTTTGTTTTTACTTTTTTGGTCACTCCCAGTGACACTCAGGAGTTACTCCAGGCTATGCACTCAGAAATCACTTCTGGCTTGGGGAATCATATGGGGTGCTGGGGTATCAAATCCTGGTCATCCAAGGTTAGCATGTGCAAGACAAATATCCTACCACTTGCACCACTGCTCCAGCTTCTTAAAGGGAACTTTTTTAGGCTGTTGAATTGATGAACATTGTTTTTTTTTTTATTTTTTAAAATAATACCTATTTAAGCACCGTGATTACATACATGATTTAGTTGTGTTTCAGTCATAAAAAAAGAGCACCTCTCCTTTTACCAGTGCAACATTCCCATCACCAATGCCCCTCATCTCCCTCCTTTCCCACCTCCTGCCTATATTTGAGACAGGCATTCTACTTCTCTCACTCATTAACATTGTCATGATAGTTGTTAGTATAATCATTTTTCTTTTTTATTTTATTTTATTTTATTTTATTTTATTTTATTTTATTTTATTTTATTTTTGGTTTTTGGGCCACACCCAGCGGTGCTCAGGGGTTACTCCTGGCTATCTGCTCAGAAATAGCTCCTGGCAGGCACGGGGGACCATATGGGACACCGGGATTCAAACCAACCACCTTTGGTCCTGGATAGGCTGCTTGCAAGGCAAACGCCGCTGTGCTATCTCTCCGGGCCCGTATAATCATTTTTCTAACTGTACTCAGCACTCTGTGGTGAGCTTCACATCATGAGTCAGTACTTTCAGCCCTCCTCTCTATTATCTCTGGGCATTATTATAATAACAATCGTACTTTTTCTTAAAACTCATGGATGAGTGAGACTATTCTATGTCTATCTCTCTCCTGACTTATTTCACTCAGCAAAATAGTTTCCATGTGATGAACATTTTATAAATGCATGAGTTTTCATAAGGATATTGAAGAGGTGCTAAGTTTTTTTTCTCAAATAAGTTGCTACAAATATGGAGGTGGGTATTTGTTAAAACAATGATGCTGATTTATGATGCTGTGTTTGGAAATCAGACAAAAGCACTGGTGGAAGAAATGACTACCAGCTGTATGGAACCTCTACAAGAAATTGCCTGATGATAAAGTATTATAAATCTATGCTTACTCCTTGGAATAATGATGCAAAACATTTTTTCTAACATAAATATGTTAGGTTCATATGGTTTCCATTTTTCTTCTTACGACTATTGTTTACTACAGTTACACAAACTATTATATTCATATTTAATAATCATAAATTAAAATGTAAAAAGAATACACTAAATAGTTAAGGTATTATTATTAATAATTATTATATTTATTTTGGCCACCAACAGTTTTTGCTCAAGGCTTATTCCTGGTTTGGTGTTCAGAGAAACATACGGAATGCCCAGGATTGAACCAGAATTGACTGATTACAAGGACAGTGACTTTCTCATTATTTGTTTTTGGGCCACATACAGTGACACTCAGAAATTACTCATGTCTGATCCCAGAAATCATTCCAAGAAGGCTCAGGTGACCAGATGGGATGCCAAAGATAGAACCCAGGTTGGTTCCAAATGTGATGTGTGCAAGGCAAATGCCCTACTACTGTGCTATCACTCCAATTCCCCCAATTTCTTTAAAATAAAGTAAATGTAGGTACTAGTGTAGGAAAATTCAGAAACACACAATATTTATTGTGTGTATATATATGAATATAGTGTATGTGTGTGCATATACACATTGGTATTTATACCAGCATGTCTATATATGTCAATTTTTAAAACATCCAAGCATGATTAAGTTTAGCTAGAGGGTAAATAACCTAAAAGTAGGCTGGCTGGAAAAACGCAATTTAAGGGTCCTTAATATATAAATTAAAGAACTCTGACACCTTCTTGCTAGTAATACTCTGTGGGTTTGTGTTCCTGTATTCACCTATTGTCCTGCTACCTGTCCTGGAGAAAGACAATCCACAGAGACTTTACATTAGCTTCCTCTTCCCCTCACACTCCTTTACTGAGATGTAAAGACCCCTTTAGGCTTGATTAGATTAGATAGGTATTTGTCTGTTATCTGCCTTTTTCCTAAATTGATAGTCTCTGAAAATAAATAGTGTGAATGGAGGATAGACAGGGCTCTCAGTCCAGGTGACTGGATGCCCTCTGACACCTTGTTTTTCTTTCTAAAGTTCATCTTTATTCTCTTAATTCTTGAAGCACGGCTGCTTTAGAAGCATTTACCATGGGTTGGTTAATGTATATATGTATGCATATATGTATATATGTATATACTAATGTATATATGATCTACATACATATTTATTTTATCATGTTGCCAGAACATATCTAACACTTAAGTAATAATATAGAAATTCAGAAAAACAGAAAAAAATAGTCTCTTACTAAAGGTATAATTTAACTAATAATATAGTTGTTAATATTGTATACATATAGCTTACAAGTCATGAAAAATAATATATATACATACATTATTATTATATAAATATAAATATAATATATAAATATTATAATATATTATAAATTATATATAATATATTATAAATTATAAACATAAATATAAATAATATAAATATAAATAAATATAAATAATACAATTATTTTTAGCTTCTTGTTTTTTTGGTTTTTTTTTGTTTGTTTGTTTTGGGCCAAACCCGGTGACGCTCAGGGGTTACTCCTGGCTATGCGCTCAGAAGTCACTCCTGGCTTGGGGGACCATAAGGGATGCCGGGGGATTGAACTGCGGTCCCTCCAAAGCTAGTGCAGGCAAGGCAGACACCTTACCTCTAGCCCCACTGCTTTTTGATTTTTTTAATGCTATTAACCTTTAACATTGTTGAATCTGTAAATTTGCAAAATCAATGATTGGTTAATGAAATAACATGAAAACAATATTATGGAATGTAGAAAGATCAATGAGATAAGTTGGTGAAAATTGTTATCTGTCAGAAAACCTAAACATTCTTATTTCAGTTGAGTATGAGAAGCCAGTTAAGAGATTTTTAAAAAAGCCATTATGCTCAGATCTCTGTTTAAAACATAACACTGTTACATTGTACAGAGTGAAATAGGGGAGATAAATAATAAAATATGAATCATTTAATAAACAATTGAAGTATATTATGTAAAGTATATTATGCACTGGAGGACTCATCTAAGAGCCTCAGTGAGATAGAAATATAATGGTAAAAATATAAATTGCTTTAGAAAAATGCTTAACTTGATTGATGATGATCCTTTAAATGAGAGAAGAAACAAAATGTTAAAAAGCATTTATTTATTATTATCTTATATTTTGAGGAGCCACAAACAGGTCTGATTTAGAAAGGCTCAATCCAAATAATTTCTCTACATTCAAATGTGAGTTAGAAGTTCAGGCTGACGGGTTACTTGGAGTCAATCAGAGAAAAATCAATAGTATGAAGAGGCAGAGCATGTGATCTAGACATCAAACCCAGCCACTCACGCATCTAGGCCTGTGCTCTACTATTTGATTTATCTCTTCAACGTGGAAACAAGATTAAAACAGACAAGTTTGGTAACAGAAATGTTTGGCCATTATTCTGAAATTACCACATGAAAATTCTATGCCAGATTAAACATTGTGATATTAGTTTTGGTAGATATGGACAGTTAGAACTTTTTTTTGAGATGAAATAGTATAGAAAATGCAACTAAAGAACAACAAAATATCTAGTTAAATAATGAAGAATGTGAAGAATAGTTTGCACAATGCGAACCATTTAAGATCACAGCAAAGGCATAATAGTCAAACACACTAGAGATATTTAAGCAAGACAGTTTCTAATGCTTAGGAAAATGTTGCTCAAACTAAAGATTTGATAGTTATTGCAAGTGGCTTTTACATTTTCTTCGTTTCTTGACAGCTGAAACAGTCAGGTGATGAGGCCATATTGATTTCATGATCTGATAAAAGTAATGTATTTCCTTTGAAAAGATAAATGACTTCCTGGCAGTTAGTAGGAGCAATACTATCCTTTGAGTGCTTATGCAAACATAATTTAATATGATATCAGATAATGTATTCAATAGAATTTTTTCAGAAGACTAAGCTATGGGCATATACAGGTACTTGATAAAACAGAATTGTTTTGTGTACAACAGAAATGGATATTTTCAAAACCCAATGTCATTTTTAAAGAAACACAATGAGAAATAAACAAAGGAGAAATAAAAACAGTATACTCAACAGAGATATCAAATTGACAATTTAAAACAACCATTGTATATTACAATAGAACTAGTAATAATGATACTTTGAAATATCTCCTATGAACAAAATATATAGCAGATAAATATAGGCACATTTTTTTCAATACCATTTACTCTATTTTTGGAGGGGGGGGGTCAAACAAAAAATGGTTAAGCCCTAATACTGGTTCTGAATCTAGAAACCATCTTAGACTGTGCTGGGGAGCCATATAGGCTACTGGGGGTAACTACATATAAATTAAGAGCCTGAGCAGCTGAACTATCTCTCATTTCCTCTCTTATTGCAATAATTGAAAAACAACATTGCTTTTCATTTCATTGTTTTCTCAGTGACATTTAAGTTACTCTAGTGAATATTATTTTTGTTTTTGAGTGATTAGTGTTATCTTAAAAATCTGGCAAATAAAACAATGGTTATTTGTACTTCAAATGAGCTTTCTAGTCATAGTAGACTTAAAATTTAGAAAGGTGTGCCAAATATGTACATATATGTGTAATATTAATATTGCATTAATTTTAATTACAATGTTACAAAATTACAGTAAGCAAACATATAATTCTAAAATAACAAGTTACAATGTTATAATGCAATATGTGGTGTTAAAAAATAATATTGAACAATTATTATAATGAAATACTATTGTAATATAATTATTTAATAATTATAATATTAGTTTTGTAATTACCATTAAAATAATTACAATATTATATATCATATATTGGTTAAATATTAATAGCTATTTATGATTAGTATACGTAAATTTTAGTATTTATTTTAAAAATGTTTGAACTCTGTTTTAATCATCTTTGCATCATTAAAGTTCTGATCATTTCTGTTGATATATAAATTGATTATATATTTAAATATATTATTTATATTGCATATAGATTGAAATATACATATAAATATTTCAAATTTATGATACACAAAGATTTTGTCCTGGTAATTATATTTCTTGTGAATGTGTGTGATTTTATATTGTGTGCTAATGAGAGTAGTGGTAGTAACGGTGGTCGTGGTTGTAGTAGTAGTAGTAGTAGTAATAGTAGTGGTAGTTTCTCTGTTTTTGAGGATATTTTATTGTATGTATAAATCTTTATGTATAAATCTTATGTATGAATCTTTCAGATTTTATTAAATCCTATATGCTTGTTTATGCATTTGTTTTGTTTTGTAAAAGCTGTTTCTGAATACAATTTTACCTGTGAGGTCCTATTATACATTACCTGTTTTCATCTTTATGGTATATGTTTTGGATTCTAATAACTGAGTCATTAACCCAAAGTAATATTTATGTTCAGTGTTAGTGAAAAATTGTTTTCTTCTTTATTTTAAATTTATATGTTACAATCTAGTTTCCATCCCTATTCATTTAAAATATTTTAATAAAAAGGCAGATTAATTGGACTATCTCTTAAAAATAGATTTTATATGATTGTGAACCCTTTTACTAAAGAGCATATATTAGGATTGTTTAAGAAAGTTTAAATGAAATATTGACTGTCAAAGCAATTTTTACTAGACCATGATTTTACAAAGAAAATGTCATCTTAAATATTACTATAATCTCAATGAACACTGGTCTTTGAGAGGGAGTTTAAAAGAATAATTTTAGAAATTAGGATTATAATTTAATATGTGCCATGTGTGTTTTGAATTTTATTTTTAATATTTATTAGTCAATGATTATTATAACTATTGAGAATATCAAAATTTAATTAGGGTTATTGGGAAATTCTTAAGTGAAATAAAAGTTCCATTATATACTTTGTGACCAAAACATACAATGAAGAAAGTCATCTGTGAATGCTTGTGTTCATTGCAGAACTATTCATAATAGCCAGAATATTAAAATAGTTCATGTGCAAGAAAAAATTTGTATATAAAGAAACAACAAAGGAATATTATGTTCTTGTTAGAAAAAAATGAAATAAAATTTGAACATATGGAGATGGACAGACATAGACCCATCACTGTATTTTGAAGGCTATTAAAAAATAGTGCAACAAAACACAACACAAAAATATCCTCTGCACTCCTCTGTTCATTGCAGTGCTATTTACAATAGCCAGAATCTTAACACAACCTAGATGCATGATAACAGATGAGTGGTTAAAGAAATTGTGGTACATATACACAGTGAAATACTGTGCAGCTGCTTGAAAAAATGAAGTAAAAAAATTTGTCTATACATTATGAATCTTGAGACTATTATGTTGATTGAAAAGAATCAGAAGGGGAGGAATAGACAAAGAATAGTCTCATTTATCTGTGGAATTTAAGAAAAATAAAATAAATAACAAAATAGAAATAAAAACAATTTGAAAATAATACCCAGAGACAATAGAGATGAGAGCTGAAAGGACCGGCCCATGATATCAATCTTTCCACAAAGAGTAGTGAGCACAGTTAGATAAATAACTGTACTTACATCTACCATGATAATGATAGTGTCAGAGAAATAGAATGCCTGTCCCCAAAATAGGCTAAAGCAGGGGGCGGGGTGGGGGGGGCAATGGGAACATTGGTGGTGGGAAATTTAAACTGGTGAAGGATAGTCTACCTCAATGACTAAAACCCAACAACAAACATTTGCTTGAGAATAATACTCAAAGACAATAAATATTAGAGTTAGGAAGGACTGGTCCATGTTACTGGTTTCCATAAGGTAGAGAGCTAGTGAAGTTAAGACAGAGAAGGGTTTATAATAACAATGATAGTGGGAAATGACCACATTGTACAAGATCTGGGTGCTGAAAGGAGGTAAAGTTACACGATATCCTTTCAGTAATAGTATTGCAATTCACAGTGACTAAAAGGAAAAAAGAAAAATAGAATATTGTTAAAGAGGTAGGCCAGAGGGTGCAGGCAGGAGGAAAACTGGGGACATTGGTGACAGAAAGTGTACACTGCTGAATGAATGGTTGCTCACACATTTCATGACAGAAGCCCAATCATGAAAAACTCTGTAGTTGCTTATCTAATTAATGGTGATTCATTTTTAAAAAATAAAAGAAAAATCCTGTGATAGAGCCATCCAATTTTTCTGCTGCTCTTTCACAAATAGATATCAATTTCAATATTCTGGGAAAGTTGAGCTCTAAGTAACAGAAAATGAGAAAAAGTACCTAATCAGCCATTTAGTGAAAACCCATTATGTATTGATACCATTTTAGTTTGTAATGTCGATTTTGATATTTATTATATAGATAATTGTGAAGTTTTTAAGATTAGTGGAGAAAAACATTATATGTTATATCTCAACTGAGTTTTTCTGATTATTTTTTATCTCATAAGCAGACATTTCTGGTATTCTTTTGTCAGTGTTAGAGAATATCTATAATAAGACAACCTGAGTGGCCAGAATGGTAGCACAAGAAGCCTTGCCTGTGCTAGCCTAGGATGGACCATGGTTAAATTCCCGGCATTCCACATGGTCCCCCAAGCCAGGAGCAATTTCTGTAAACCCTGAGCATCACTGGATATGGCCCAAAAACCCAAAAACGCCCCCCCAAAAAAAGACAACCTGATGTGTATTCTGCCTATATTATTCTAGAAGAGATTCTATATTGTGTATACTCATATAGCATATGCATTGCATACATATAAAAAGGTAGATGCATGCAAATCTATAAATAATTCACATATAATAAACACAGTTATATATTTGGCTACATATATCTATAGCGTTATATATTTTTACTAATAAACTTATTTAAACAGAAGTACCTTTATTCACCTATGCCTCTGAATATTCACTGTCTTGATTCATGACCCATAACATTTTTAAATTGCTAGTACTCAAATATATCTACATTTGATATAATTTTTAGTATAATGGTATAAACTGCACTAGAAAATATAAATTTTCGTAAGCATAAAATAGTTTAAAGTACACATAATCATATCACATTTATAACTGGGAAATAAATAATGTAAATATTTGTATAAACTCATAAATTTTCAATATATAGACTTTGTCAATGATTTGTCAATTTGTTGAATAAAGATAGGACATTGCTGGCATCGATCAACCCCACAATATTTCAGTGCCACTGAGGTGCTGGAAGTGTTCTAGAGTTACTAGAACTAGTAACTAGCTGCCAAGGCCATGCCAGGCAGTGCTAAAAGGAGTCATGAGAATGAACTTAATGTTAGGGATCATATTCAGAACCATAGATAAGATATGCATGCAAACTACTTCTATGCCATATTCCTGATTTAATTTGCTAGTGTTTGATTCAAGAAAGCTAAATGTTGTTGAAATCAAAGAGTTAAGCTAGTTCCTGACAGTGATTTTAATTGAGTATTGAACTATATAGTGCCAAAGCTCATTCTTAAAGCTGTATGCTCCTAAAAGTATAAATTAAAATGAGTTACAACAATCATTTTCAGTTGTGCTTAATTATGTTTGATATCTGTGATGTTTTCAGCATGGCTTAAGTATCATAAAGGAATAAAATGAACAATACTAAAATATTTATCTTCAAATATATTGAAATAACTAGTGTATATTAAGGAGATTACTTTAAAAATACTATAATATTAGGACTCAGATGAGAGTAAAACCGTCTAAAAATTCATGATTGTACAGTCAAGATCTATAATTTTAATTACTTATCTAACAAGTATCCTTTCATAGGAAGTATTGAGTTTCTTTTTTTTTTTTTGTAGATGAAAGGAAATGATGGAGACCATAGGGATATTCGAGTGGGTAGGGCACTTGCCTTCCATGCAACTTAATAGGTTCAATCTCTAGCATTCCAAATGATCTCCAAAGAACTGTCAAAAGTAACACCTGAGTGTAGAGCCATCAGTAAGTTGGGGACATTGCCAGGTTGGCTCATAAATAAATTAAAAAAGAAGATAGGTAATAATTACATAAATATTCTCTATACATAATTATTTTATATTATGTGAACTTGAAGTAAGGTTTGCATTTTCACCTGATAATATTTTTAAAAATAGGCACACATTAGGGACCGAAGAGATAGCATGGAGGTAAGACATTTGCCTTGCATGCAGAAGGACAGTGGTTCGAATCCTGGCATCCCATATGGTCCCCCGAACCTGCCAGGGGCGATTTCTGAACATAGAGCCAGGAGTTGCCCCTGAGCGCTGCCGGGTGTGACCCCAAAACCAAAACCAAAGCCAAAAAAAAAATAGGCACACATTAATTTTCTTTTCAAAATTTAAAGTCAAAAAACATTTTTATTAAAGTATAGTACACTTTGTAAAATATAGACAGATTTAAATAAATTTATAATAAATTCTAATTTTTATTTGTGAGTATAATAAATGTTGATTAAATGATGTTTCTAATATCATATTCAGTGAACCTGGCACTGTTTGAAATAGTTGTTCAAATTTGCTTCTTAAGTTGAGACTTTTCTGTTTCTTATTTATTTTTTTGAGTTTTGATTAAAATGAGTATTGCATCAAGTCATGTTAAGATAATTACTAAGTGTAGTATTATGTTATATGCGTATGTCTAAGAATTTCTGTTAAACTAATAAAATAGATACAATAAGTTACAAAATTTTGCAGTACATAGTCACTGAGATAATCCTATATACTCCAATCACATTTCCAAAGTGAGTGTCATTATAGTGGTTTGTTCAGAATTTACACTAATCTCCCAAGTATAGTATCTATCAGCAGTGTGTCATTCTCTCACCAGCAATAAGTGTTGCTCAGGCAGCGCTTTTGTTGTCATAGCAGTGATAGATCATCAATGTTCAGTGAAGACCTGTAATTTGCAAAATGACTGACAGGCAGCATTGAAAATGGACTATCATGGCCTTTTCTGGGTGAGTTTTAAACATTTTTTTTCTTTTTAATTTTAGTCATCACACTAGGTTTGACATTTAGATTCAAAGAGTATAAATGGGGCTGGAGAGATAGCATGGAGGTAAGGCATTTGCCTTGCATGGAAAAGGATGGTGGTTCAAATTCTGGCATCCCATGTGGTCCACTGTGCCTGCCAGGAGTGATTACTGAGCACAGAGACAGGAGTAACCCCTGAACACTGCCGGGTGTGACTCAAAAACTAACTAACTAACTAACTAACTAACTAACTAACTAACTAACTAACTATAAAAATAAATCAAAGAGTATAGATTCAAAGAGTATAAATGGGGCTGGAGAGATAGCATGGAGGTAAGGCATTTGCCTTGCATGGAAAAGGATGGTGGTTCGAATTCTGTCATCCCATGTGGTCCACTGTGCCTGCCAGGAGTGATTACTGAGCACAGAGACAGGAGTAACCCCTGAACACTGCCGGGTGTGACTCAAAAACTAACTAACTAACTAACTAACTAACTAACTAACTAACTAACTAACTATAAAAATAAATCAAAGAGTATAAATGAGATCTTCAGTTTGAACTCAATATAAATTCTTTGTTGGGCTGATGCGGTGGGTGGCGCAGCGGTAGGGCATTTGCCTTGCACATAGCTGATGTAGGATGGGCAGCAGTTTGATCCCCTCGTGTCCCATATGCTCCCTCAACCAGGAGCAATTTCTGAGCATATAGCCAGGAGTAACCCTTGAGCATTACTGGGGGTGGCCCAAGAAACAAAACAAAACAAAAAATCTTTGTTTAATAGAACAGTAAATAGTCCACTTTTTTTTTTTTTTTTTTTGTTTTTTGGGCCACACCCTGTGACGCTCAGGGGTTACTCCTGGCTATGCGCTCAGAAGTTGCTCCTGGCTTCTTAGGGGACCATATGGGACGCCGGGGGATCGAACCGCGGTCCGTCCTAGGCTAGCGCAGGCAAGGCAGGCACCTTACCTCCAGCGCCACCGCCCGGCCCCAAATAGTCCACTTTTTGAAGTTTGCTTAAAAGTCACTTAATCATGATATGGTTTTAGATTCATGCTTCCTCTATTCAAGTTTTGAGACCATTTTTAATTTATGCAATTATATGCAATTATATTTTTGTATTTGATGAGTGAGTTGATTGAAAGCAATGAGGATAGAACATATTTGACAGGGAAGGGGAACTGGCTGTGCTTAGGACTTACTTTTGGCTGTATGTTCAAAGATCATTTCTGGTGGTACTCAGGGACAACATGAAATGAATAAAATAAAAGCAAGTAAGCCACATGCAAAGAAAGCACTGTAAGCCCCTATATCTTCTCTCAGGTTCTCCAAGTCACAATTTTTAAGAAAAAGCAGGGTTTGTGTATGTGTGTGTATCTTTATTTTTTCTTCCATAAAGTCAGTTACTTTCTGATCAAAAGGTAAGAATTATCTCCACTCTCATTATTTATCAAGATGTAAAAGAATTACTATTTTTTAAAGAAATTAGAAACACTTATGCTAACCGATCTCTCCTCTTTTAGGTTTCTGCAATATGTTAACTATTTGGTAGAATTGCAATACCATAGAATTGCAATACAATAAATTGATAGAATCTGCAAAACTATTTTCTTTAGAAAAACATAAATAGTATACAATGATAATGTTAAAATATATGTTTTATCATTTACTACAAATCAAAATATCATAGTTTACAGAACTAACCTTTTGAACACTGAGTATTCCCTAAATAGATGGTGATTTCACATGACTGAGGATGAATATCTAATGCATATAAAAATTGTGGACGTAGGGGCCGGAGAGATAGCACAGCGGTGTTTGCCTTGCAAGCAGCAGATCCGGGACCCAAGGTGGTTGGTTCAAATCCCGGGGTCCCATATGGTCCCCTGTGCCTGCCAGGAGCTATTTCTGAACAGATAAGCCAGGAGTAACCCCTGAGCACCGCCAGGTGTGGCCCCAAAACCAAAAACCAAAAAAAAAAAAATTGTGGACATAAAATTAAATATCTATATTTAATGCCTCCTATAGAACCAAGACAGTACTATGCATCCAAAGTAGAATATCTAATAAGTAGTTCATACATGGTAAATATTTAATAATAAGAATAATTGCATAAACTGTTATTATAAATTAACAAACAAAAAGAGCATATAATACAAAACATTAATTTCAAACTGCTATGGTAATTTGGATAGCCAAAAACATAATATACCCCCAAGCGGCTTCTCTGATTTGACAGATGTGTCCCTGATTTGAGTGGAACATTTCTATAAAGTGGGACAGTTAGTACTATTTTAAATTGCTTTCTCATAGACCCGGAAGCAGTCATACACTTTAGTTACTCTATCTTTTTCTGTCTAAGAGAGTAGCAATTCTTGTCATCAATGCAACTGAGAGCCATGATCTTAGTACCTACATCATGTGAATTAAAATATTATAAGACACCAAAAATTATTCAAAGTGTACATGACATCTATGTGTTATCTTTATAAGATCTTTGACTATGAAGTTAAAGTGGACAAACTTATCATTCATTTCCACACTCAATATTCAGTAACAAAGCATGCTGTGACACTAATATAATTCGAATAGATATTATATTTTGTACATAAAAAGTACAATGAGAGTATAGAGAAAGAGGGAAAGAGGCAGACGATTCTTCTGGGGGAAATTAGCATTCATATATTAACTCTTGTGTAAGTCAGTTTCAGAAATACTTTATAAAAGTATTCATAACAGTTGGATTGTAAATATGTGGAATATAAAATAGGTGACAGCAGTGAAAGGGAAATCACAAGTGTGTAAGCATCCCCATGCAAAAAATTAGTTATAGAAATCTCCACAAGGTGCCAAAGAGATCTCTGCTTGTCTTTGTTTCTAGATTTTTTTAAATTAGGTGTCAAGAGACAATGTTTGATTATTGCGTTTGTAAGTGATACAATAATGGTTATTACAGATGTTTAAAACATAGAATTATTAGTAAACATTAGCAGAAAATACAAAAAGTTAAGGTCGAAATTAACAAAATTAAATTAAATTAATATGATCTGCTGTAGTGCTCAAAGTTTTAATTCAAATTAGGAAATGTAAGCTTGAAAATTTCTGAATTGATAAATTTTAAGCTAAAATACTGTGAGTGAATTAAAATAAATATCTGGGAAATTATATATTACTAAAGGAATATGCAGGAAATTATCTCATGAAGAAATAATACAGAAATCATGATGTTGCAACTAATAATGATGGTTGCTGATGATTAACATAACTATATCAAACACAATATTACTTTAAAGTTTGGATATTGTCAATAAAATGAAACTGAAGAATGGCAACAACTTTTTAATTTAAAGGCTTTTCAGGTTAAATTCATGATTTGCTATAGCTTCAAATATAGAGTGGAAAACATATAGAAAAAGCATCAATTAAGATTTTGGCCAGAGAGACAGTACTATTGGTAAGGTAATTCTCTTACATATAACTGACCCCAATTGATTCTCCAGTACCACATATGATCCCAAAGCATCATCAGTAGTAACCCATAAACATAGTCAGAAGTGAGATTGTCCCACCCAAAAAGAACTTTGAAAACGAAACGTTGACTTCATATATGAATAGAATGAGCAAAGATAGTTTTGTTCTCTAGTCTTTTTCTTACTTTTATATAAATTAACCTCATAAATAAAGCCTGATTTTTAATAAGTTAATAAAATAATAGCAATGCAGTATAACATTTGATCAATTGACAAAAGAATAAAAATGTTACCAATGTCTGGAACCATTGAACAGTAGGTAGGGTGCATGTCTTTTATGTGGTCAGTTAGATTTATAGTCTCCAATATGATATCCTAAGGCTTTCAGGAATGATCCCTGAGTGCACAGACAAGAGTAAGCTCTGAACCCATTCAGTGTGCCCCCCCCAAACAAACAAAAATGTTATAGAAATTTTGATGCTCGTTGCATTTAATGTGTACAATGCTTTGTATAGAATGGTCATCTAGATAAGGGCATTCATTAAATTAATAAAATATGGAATACTTTTTCATATCTTGGTGCTAGCTTCTATTCTTTATAATAGAGACTTGAAGTTCTCCATGAATAAGTCTTTTACACCTTTTTCTTAAGTGATTTTTAAGTATTCATTATTCTGGAGAACTATTTTAAAGTGTTCTTTTGTAGCAGATTTTTGTATATTGTTGTATACCATTTTGCTGTACTAGTTTACTATTTCTAAAGATTTTCTGTGCACACTTTAGTCATCATTTTATTTATTCACTCATTTTAATTGCTGTATGGTTTATTATTTTAGCAGTTTTTCCATGCACACTTTAGTTGCCTTTTTATTTATTCAATAATAAGTTTGAATAAAAATTTTAGTGCTGTGCTAAGCGTTCAAAATCATATATAATAACAGTGAAGGAAGGAAGTTGACATTCTTGCTCAGTTGAAAGATGCTATTTCTAAATACTCAGTGTGAGATTGTGGGTTTCCTCTAAAAGCTGCTGTATCTTTTTTTTTTAATTTTTTAATTTTTAATTATGAGAACAAAGATGCAAAGAAAGAGGACAAGGTAAAGTTACACTGGAAGGACAATCACACATAACATAATTCTCAGAAGAAGTCCCCTTGCTGATATCTTAACTTTGAACTTTCAGCCAAAGAACATTAAGATAAATAAAACAGAATCCATGTACAATTACTTTGTCCCTCAAGTTCCCAGATTGTAACACATTATAATATTTCTTAACAGCACACAAGGCAATCTAAAGCCATAAAACTTATGTAACTCCTTAAACATTAGCATTTTTTACACGTCCATGTACATGCATATTATAAAAGCTGCTGTTTCTTAAAGTATATTCCTCCATTTCCAATATACATAAAATTGGAATTTTAAGTTTTTCTTTTCTTTTTTATACACTCCACATCCTATCTCAGTCCTCTTTGATACATATGATAGGCTGTCAGCCATTCTGGTCTTGAATTTTAAGGAATTTGCAACAAACATGTGCTATCCATAATTTTCATCCCTTTTGCATAACCCCTGGGATTATGTAATGTAACATTTCAGTTTATTTTAATCCTACAACTTCTAATGATGTATATGCTTTGGTTTGGGGCTTCACTCGGTGGACCTCCGGGTTTGTTTCAAGATAAGTGCTTAGGAACCATATGCAGTGCTATGATCCAGCTGGCTTCCCCCATGCAAGGAAATTCCCTATTTTCTGTACTATTTCTCAAATCTATGCCCTTTTGTTTTAAATTTTAATTGTTTTACTTGAGCACCGTGGTTACAAATTTGTTTATTGTTGAGTTTAATTCACACAAATCCACACTCTTAATTTGCTAGATTAAATGTACTCAATTTTGATATTTTAATTCTGATACTGAAGTCACTAGCTGCCTCATTCAAATGAAAGCCACTTGAAGTTAGTAATTAGAACTGAAGATAAATTTACCGATCTCTTATAAATGTACTCATTAATTATTCTCAATCTATGATAGTAGTAAGTTAGTCCTTTGACCTATATCTGTGTTCATTTCAAAGAAATTTTTTTGGAAATATGTTGACATATCCCTTGCTGAATATTTTTATAAAATGTTGATTAACAGCATTTCAAAATAAATTGTAGGTTAGCTTTCTTTCTGAGTAAATAAATGCTGCTGCTAATGGTCAATATGTTTAATTATATCTAAAGATTTACAGGCCAACTAAGGAAACATCTATTTCATTAAGTTCAGCTTCCTGCAAGTGAACAGTTTCAGGTTTGAACTTTTCAGTGACATTTCTTTTCTTCCTATGTGCAAAAAATATGATCACTTATACTTTTATAGCACTTTACAAAATCTCTTTATTCCTTGTTCTGTACAATATAGGTGCATACTTATTTTTTTATTAATACAGAGATGTTAAACATGTCTTTCTTCATCATCATTTTATTCTCTTTTACAATATCTTCTATAGAAGCTTTCTACCTAATATTATTTGCCAGAGAACTGGAAGTAACATGAACAAAGCTTTAATTTAGTTCATAAATTCCAGTTGAGGCATATAACTTAAATAGAAGGAAGACCATTTATTTTTTTTTCTGTTGCCATATTCAGAAGATGAATAAAACATATACTCTCTCCTTCTGTTGTACAGAGACTAAGTTGATACTAGACTAATAGTTAGGACCCACTTAAATTCACACCAAACTTTGTTTCTTTAGAACAGAATCAAAGTCTCTATAAATCATAGTTACCATAGTATAATATATACAGAACATATGTTAGGTACAAAAAAGGAATCAATATTTTACATGGCAATTCATCTAAAATAAAATTAAATCTACACATGCAAACCTCTTTATTCAATATTCATATTAGAACTAGGAAGACATTCTCCTGTGTTAAAACAAGTTTGGTGGCTTCTAAGTAAATGGCTTTTGATTATTTATATAAGAACTGTGAATTTATACAGTACCTCCTTTCATCACCCAGTTTTTGTCCAGAATGATCACTTCCAATTATCATTGTCACAACGGTCCCTTTTCTGTCCTAATTGCATTCCCTGTTAATTGTAGCAAACTTCCTACCATGGACTAGTCCTTCTGACCCTCATTAATTTTCAATTTGGGTGCCATTACCTTATATTTGTTTTTATATCCCCACAAAGAAGTAAGATCATTCTATGTTTGTATGAACAAATATCACAATTTTAGTTTTCCTATCTGCTACATAGTATTCCATTATGTAAATGTTAATTTTATTCTCAATTTTTACTTTTTATTATTTATTTATTTATTTTGGTTTTGGGCCACACAGGGAGGTGCTGATGGGATACTCCTAGCTCTGAGCTCAGAAACAGCTCCTAGTGTCTGGGACCATATGGGATGCCGGGAACAAACCCGGTTTCATCCCAAGTTGGTCTCCAGCAAGGCAAATGCCCTACAGCTGTGGCTTACACCTCAGCCTCGTCACATTATTTCTGACATTTCTAGTAAATCTAGATTTAATTACTCATGATTATTAGAAAATTTGCTGCTACAAATTCACTGATTTTAGAATTAAAATGTTTCTTTTGCATAGTAGCAAGGCACTCCATTTGAAAAGGACTTACATTAAACGTTTTATTACTTCTGGCACTCGGATATTTAGGCACCTGTCCATGCTGTCTTTTTGTTTCAGTTGTAGTATGACAGAAAGGACAATGGAGCTCCTAGCAGATTCCCATATTTTGGAATTGTGTTTTGTGGACACTTTTATTCTTCTGCAATTTTGAAAAATGAAAGGGACCTTTGAAAATAGTTGTGATGGAAGATGGGATTTTAATGCAGTATCAGTTAAGTAATATATAAAGTGAATGTTAAATTGTATGGTGACATGTTAATAAAACACACATTTCTAAATTTCCTGTTCCATGATTAAACATATAAATATAAATATATATTATTTAGAATGCAATGTTTAAATTTCCAACAAATAACTGAAAATACTATAAACAAAATATTCTAGAAAATATGGCGAACTAAGTAATTATTGATACTTACATTTCACTAAGAATGATGCTGTATACTTTTTTCTATTAATTCAACAAAATTCATGGTTCATTCTCTGTTAATGCCACTGTGTTATAGGTTTGGGAAGTAAAACTCTAGCTGCAATATAACCTCCTTTCATGGGAACACAGAGTTTATACTTCAGTATATACAAAATATTTGTGTTGAAGAATGGCTAGAATATTTGGCTAATAGAAGTATAAAATAGCATTTAGACATAAAAGTTAGATGACTAGTTACTGGGAAATTGAGAAAATAATATGCAAGAAAAGAGATGATAGAAGATGAAATCAAAAGAATAAGTTTGTCCCACTGTAGATTAATGTGAATGTCAGATTAATGTATTTCTTATTAATAATTAAGAGGTAATAAAGGCTTTATATCAAGTAGCCTAATTAATTTTGTATTTGAAAAAATTGCACTAGAATGAGCCAGGCAGTGCAGCATTTGAATCAGGAAGACAGGCTCAAGGTCATTTTGGCTTGCTTCATGTATTTAGTACTCTGACTCTGTATGTGTAATTAAGGATTTTGTGAGGCATATCTTCATTTTTCCTCTCTGTTTTTTAAAGTTTAACTATTTACAAAATCATATCACAGAGATATAATTTGAGAATTAAATGTGATAAAACAAATGCTAATGTAGGTTGCAGAGGAAAAACTCCTAAAAAGTTGATTGCAATTTTTTTCTAGGGTTTCTAAATCTACTTAGTTTAATATTGTAGACAATATTTAAGGAGAATATTGAGTATAGAAGGTAATTTTAGAGGATTTTATTTTTTTAAAGAAAATCAAAGGTAAAACAGGTGACTAGGTTATAGTTATATTAGTTTTGACTGTTTATAGTTACTCGTTATTGTCTTATATGTAAATTTTTGTCACTCTTAGTCAAAATAATCTCATGAAAAATATTTATATATTATACCTATTGCTATTCTGTTCTTTATCTTTTACTATTTTCAATATCAAATTATATAATTTTCTTAATATACTCCCTATCAGAATACTAAGAAATTGTGTTTTCATGTTGGAGTTTGAAAAAATTCAGTGATGAATATGCCCGTTTTTTCCAATTTGAAATAAAATGTGAGAGCATAGTCCAATGACATATTTTCTTATTCATTTATTCAACAAATACCTACTTGATCTCCTTATACTCATCACATTTTTGTTGTGGTGTGGAATCCTAAGCAATTCTCTGGAAGGGTTTCATTTGCTATTCTTGGTCAAATTGTTGGTTCAATACAGTCTGAAAATAACATAATGCTATGTCAGCAGCACCAGAGATTATCTTAGTCTCTGGTCATATTTGGGACCTCCAGAGCTCCACCAGGCAATGCTGAGGTGGGGTCCATATGATGATGGAGATTGGAATTTGCACTAATGATGTATGTGCCCTAACTGTGGAACTATCTCAAGACTTTCCTATGTGTTACTCTTAAAGGCATTTCTGATTAGCAGTGCATAGAAGAAAAGACTCTGCTCTTTCAGAATTTTAGAGGCTATGAAAAGTAAATAATGCCATATATACCACTTAAAACTTCTGAACAGGAAAGCAACATAAGTAGGAAACCAACACTAGAAGCCAGTCCCAGGCACTGACTGATTAAGTCCTCAATATTCTTGCACTGTTGGATATAATTTCACTCTGCAGAGAAAAGAGAAATCATGTCTGACCAATGACCTAGTTCTTACTGCCTAACATGTGACTTCCTTAATGAACTCATGTGGGCTTTGCAGAAACTGTCTCGAGTGTACATCATGAATAAATTGCCCAACTTAATCTTGCAACTTCATTTCCTTTAGAAGAAAACTCTGGTATATCATCTATGGCAATATCATTTATTCCTGGAGAACAATGAAAGATGTTAAACAAATGAAGATAAAGAATTTTATTCTTTCTGTTTTGTTTTTTTTTGTTGTTGTTGTTTTGGGGGGCTCACACCCAGCAGCGCTCAGGGATTACTCCTGACTTCATGCTCAGAAATCACTCCTGGCAGGCTCGTGGAAGCATATGGGATGCCGAGATTTGAACCAATGACCTTCTGCGAACCAATGACCTTCTGCATGAAAGTCAAATGCCTTACCTCCATGCTATCTCTCCTGCCCAAAGAATTTTATTCTTATAAGGAATAAATTGTCTTAATCAAAGTGTATATGGATCTAGGAAAAAGACCATATTTTTTCTTTACATGTGAGACATGGTAAAATTGTAATAAAAAATATCTATAAGTGGGGCCGGTGAGGTGGCACTAGAGGTAAGGTGTCTGCCTTGTCTGTGCAGCAGGCAAAGCTGGGGATATATCAGGAAGCAGGCAGGGTAGATGCCCCAATACCTCAGAGCCCCCCATATGTATATGGGTCTTGAGCTCTGCTTTGGGTTTTACCCTGGCCAGTTCTCGGGGTCCTCCGCCCCAACAGGGTTTGGTGTTGGTTGGCTCTCAATATCAAATCCTTTACCTCGAACATATTGTGAAGTTAATAGCAAGATGTGCTTTATTTTGTGTGTTTTCAAAATTCATAAATCTGCTCCGTAAAAAAAAAAAAAAAAAAGGTGTCTGCCTTGCAAGCGCTAGTCAAGGAAGGACTGCAGTTCGATCCCCCGGCGAACCATATGGTCTCCCTAAGCCAGGGGCAATTTCTGAGCGCTTAGCCAGGAGTAACCCCTGATCATCAAACTGGTGTGGCCCGAAAAACCAAAAAAGAAAAAAAAAGTATCTATAATTATCTGCATAGCATTGGGCAAAAGGAACAAATTCAGAGTGAGATCTGATTGAGTAAAAAACATAATATTATCTTAACAATCTTAAGATTATACTTTAATATTATTAAATTATTTAATATTATTAAATAAATTCTGACACCAACACTCGTCAAACGTATTCTTTTTTTGGTGGGGGGAACACCCGGTGACCCTCAGGGGTTACTCCTAGCTATGCATTCAGAAATCGCTCCTGGCTTGGGGGACCATATGGGAGGCCAGGTGATTGAACTGTGGACCATCCTAGGCTAGCACGGGCAAGGCAGATAGATGCCTTATCACTTGCACCACCTCTCCAGCCCCAAATGCTATTCTTTTTGTACAAGGTTAACTGAATGAGAATGAAGACAGATGAATGTGATTCTCTAGCTTAAGTCTGTGTGTATATAGTTATGCTGCCTGGGAATTAACTGCGTATTTACAGATATCATTTTTCATTTTTTTTTTGTTTTTGTTTTTGGGCCACACCCGGCGATGCTCAGGGGTTACTCCTGGCTGTCTGCTCAGAAATAGCTCCTGGCCGTCACAGGGGACCATATGGGACACCGGGATTCGAACCAACCACCTTTGGTTCTGGATCGGCTGCTTGCAAGGCAAACACCGCTGTGCTATCTCTCCGGGCCCTCATTTTTCATTTTTTACAGATAATGTATTTTCCATTTCAAAAATAATTCAAATTAAAAATTGTTAATCTCAGGGACATAGCAATAGCACAGTGGTTAGGGCATTTGCCTTGCACACGGCCAATCCCAGACTGACTCCAGTTCCATTCCCGGCATCCCATATGGTCCTCAAGCCTGTCTGGAGCAATTTCTGAGAGCAGAGCCAGGAGTATTGCCTGAGCACCACCTGGTCTGACCCAAAAATAAAAACAAAACAAAACTTTTTTAATCTCTTAATTTTTATAAGAAGTGAAATTTGGGATATGGTTTTTTACTTTTTATATTCAAATAGATCCATAAGAACATCATCTGGTGTGGCCCAAAATTAAAAAAAAAAAGAATGCATATGGACACCTCCCACATATCAAGTTTAAAAACTCTAGAGAAGGTACTGGAGCAGTGGTGCAAATGGTAGGGCGTTTGCTTTGCATACTCTAACCTAGGATTGACCATGGTTATATACCCTGGTGTCCCATATGGTCCCCAAGCCAGGACCGATTTCTGAGTGCATAGCCAGGAGTAACCTCTGAGCATCACTGGGTATGGCCCTAAAAAGCAAAAAGCAAAAACAAAAACAAAAGGAACTCTAGAGAAGAATATCAGTGCATTTTTCATATAATATTTTAATCAAGGACAAGAAAATGAACATAGATTAAAGCACCTGCATAGTTCATAGCTAGCCCTGGTATGATCTCCTAAGCAAAATTAAGAGTAATCCCAGAGCATGTAACCAAGAGTAAGTAAAAAAAAAACACATGAAGTTTACAGAACATTCCCGATTACAAAAGCTATTCTTTCAAAATTTAAAATAAAAAATAATTTTAATATAATGTGATCTAATTAGTGTTTGATTGAAGATACCAAGAAAAATATGATATAAGTATCCTTGTTGATATCTCATGGATAATTTCCAAAAATACATGAATTGAATTATAAAAGAGAACTAATTATGAGAAGGGTAGGAGATGAAAAACAAAGTCTGGATAAAATAAGCTAATGAAGGCTTAATTATAGGAAAAAGCACAGAAAGTTGAGAGAAAGCAAATGATTTCAAAAGACTGCAGCATGAAGCACAACATAATTAAAAATATTATATGATAACAGCATACAGTGGAATTTATTTATGCTATAGAGTACAAATTATAAAACAAAGAAATAGATTCTGCGAGGGCTAGGGGAAGATTTTCTTTTGAGAGAAAATAATATGTATCATCATATTAGTAATGGCAAATTTCATATATGTCACTTGTAAAATTTCTGACGAGAATTTTCTATTCTATATTACCAGCACAAAAGAGCACGAGGGAAATGACATGGGGTCTGAGAAATCACCACGGAGTTTCAAGTGATCATATAAACTACTCAGTTTTTGCAATTGTACTTTCATCATAGTGTTATTAGGCTCTGTTTTAGTAATTCTTTTTAGCATTACAGGCATTTATACCTTAATATAAATGGTATATTTAATAGAAATAGAGTAAAACATGTACTGTATGATATGGTGCACATATTCAAATTTGTTAATGCTAACTATAATTTTCTTCAGAAAAAATGTGATCAGTAATTAGACTATATATATAGTTTTTCAGATCACACCATAGGCAAGAGATCCTCAAAATAAAACAATAGCGTGATTATTTCAAGGTATTTTCAACGTATTCTTGTAGACTTATATAAAAGAAAACTTGCTTAAACACGATTCTATTTTTGTCATGATTTTTTATATTGAGACTAATTTGAGTTTTTATTAAAGCATATTATATATCTCAGAATTGTAGCACAACTATATATAAAGAATGAAGTAGCAAACTAGAGAAATATTACATGTTGCAGGGTGCTTGCCTTGCAGATGGCTGACCCATGTTTGATTACCAAGACCCTATGTGGTCCCCTGAGCACAGCCAGGAGTGATACTTCATCACAGATCCAGGAGTAAGTTCTGAACACTACTGTGTATGACCAGTAAACCAAAAAACAAAAAAGCAAACAAAAAATTAAAATGAAGTAACGTGGGGGCCAGAGCAATAGCACAGCCATAGAGCATTTGCTTTACGAGCTGCTGCCCTGGAGGGACCTAAGCGATCCTATGTGGTCCCCTGAGCCAGGTGTGATTTCTGAGCACATAGCTAGGAGTAATCCCTGAGGGTCACCGAGTGTGGGCCAAAAACCAAATAATAATAATAATAATAATTAATAAATAATGTAGGAGTTTACAATTTTTGAGTTTCTATGTGTACATAATAGTTTGATATATTTAAAAAATACAAAATCACATAGATAAAATGGTTTGTGAGGCAAAACAGATACAACAATAGAACAAAGAAAATGATGTATTGCTTTCCAGAACAAAGATCTAATTCCTTTAAAAATGTTAACAAACAAACAAACAAAAAAACGGCTATATGTTATAAAATATCCATTGCAGAGAATAGAAATGTCAGCTTTAAATATTTGTTCCTGAAACAGTCATGCTTAATTTTTAATGATGCTAGCAATTGTAACACTCTACCTCTTGTTTTCTACTTCTTTTTAATTTTAGTAATGTGATTTTGTTATTTTATCATTACTTTAACAAGAGGAGTTCATTCACAGACACTGCATATTTTGAATATACAAAACTTGCTCTGGGAACCAGTAAGGGCTGATTCACAAAGTAAATATGGACATGCTTTAAACATTTTAGATTTTTTTATTGCATGTTCTGCCCCTCGCTATCCTATTTGGAAAACCTAAATTAAATCTAAACTAACTAAATATTAAAAGTTATGTTAAGAAATTCAGGTGTGTGTTTTTTCTTTGTTTGTTTCTTATTTGTTTTTTCTTTTAAGAGACAGGTAAAGGGTAGGATTTTATTTTGGTATATTAAATGTTACTGAGCAACACAAATTATTTCCAAAATAATTTATATCAGTGAAGGGCAAAAAGAAGTTGTTCCTTCCTTTCTAAGGGATATTTTCTATATAATTTTCTCTGCAGATACCAACGTCTTGGTGGACAAGAGGTCAGGAAAAATTTTAGCAAAATGTGTGTTAGAGAAAGTCAGGAGGGAAAAGATATTACTTCTAAAAGGCACTTCAAATTCTTAGACATTAAACCCTGTCCGTTTTCATACAGTGGTTACTTTATTTTATAATAGCACAGTGCAACTTGTCATTCTATCGTTTTCAATTATTGTTCTTTTTATTGCTCTTTGAGGCCAATAACTTTACAATCCACTCTAGCCTCATCTTTAATAAGCATTTACAGTTGAACAGACCTCTGCTTATTATTTCTAGGCTTTATAAGGGCCTACAAAGTTTCATATGACTTCCCTTATGCACCATAAAGATGAGGCAACATAGGAGAGTCATTGGGATCCTTTCTTTTTTTAATTACGTGCATGAGTCACTTTTGTTGTATAGATGACAATTCCACCTTTAATTTGACTTACATATCACTTTAAAAGTACTTAGAGCAATATGATTTTTATTACCAACTGCATAATATTTTTATGAAGTCCTAGAAGAAGAACAACTCAATCAATCCACATCTGGGAAAGTGTTTCAAACTCTTTGAAAACTGTGGGTTTAGGTATTTTGATGTTTCTACATATTGCTTAAAGAGGTACAAGATAATGTTATAAATAAAGTAAAGACAGAAAATTTAGGAAAAAAAGATACTTGTACCAGAGATGGTTTAAAACTATAAAATGAAATAGCTCCCAATTTAGCTGTATGGTAGTTCTATTTTTCTTTGAGCAAGTAATTTAAGTGAAATAATAACATTTAAGGAACTATATAATGTTTTTATAATTTTCTTATGAATAATATCTTTTTATATGACATGTTTTTATTTTTAGTTTCAAGAAGAAAGGTACTTTTTGTTTCTAAATAAAAACAAAAATTATGTATAAAGGTGTAAGAAAGGTATGGTGCTGGGTTGGAAAAATTGTTAGTATTATATATTTACATATGGGAATACACACACACATACAATGGTTTTTCTAAATTGATGCTTGCAAGATGTTTCTGTTTGGACTATTGAAAGCCAATTCATGGCTACATTTCTGGAGAGTGTATAAAACTAACATCGTTATATAGTTTCACTGACAGAAGTGCACTCATGTAAAGAAAGATGGATGGGATGTCAGTTTTCTCTATCACGGGATCTCCATTTAGTGACCCAGATGAGGACTGAGAGAACTTGTCACACAAGCATGACAGGGCCAGATATGACTTTAAATGGGGCTCCAAATCTCGTATAGATTTGAAGTTGCTGCTAGAGCACAAAATTTGTCATAAAAGACTTGTCAGTGTGGAGTTCATTAAGGTAAAGGATGATAGTGCTTTATCTGGATACAATTTAGCTCTCCTTTGGCGGCCAAATCTTCAGTCACAAGAGATTAGTGTTTGGCTTATTTCTTGAAAGACTTTTAAAAAATGATTTCATTAAGAATTTCTTTGTTATTTAATTTTAACTCCAAAGTTTTTTTTATTTTTTTTTTATCTCAACCCTTCCCCCATTTATTCTTTTCTCTTTTGTTATATTTGGAGGTGTGTTTGTGATGTCAATTCACAGTCACTTGGGACTTGACTGAGTCTTGAGGTGAGGTGTTAAACCTTGCAGGGCATAATTGTAACACTTAAGGTGAAAGACAAGGCTCTTAATCACTTGCACTGTGACTGCCACACTAGAAATTTCATGGCTGCCACTGTATTTTCTTTTACAAAAGTTTCAAAGATCAATAGATTTTTTTTTTTTCAGAAACACAAACCTGTCTAGGATTTAACTGAAAGCTAAAAGTTAAAAAGTCACAAAAAGGGCCCGGAGAGATAGCACAGTGGCGTTTGCCTTGCAAGCAGCCAATCCAGGACCAAAGGTGGTTGGTTCGAATCCCGGTGTCCCATATGGTGCCCCGTGCCTGCCAGGAGCTATTTCTGAGCAGACAGCCAGGAGTAATCCCTGAGCACCGCCGGGTGTGACCCAAAAACCAAAAACCAAACAAAAAGTCACATAAAATTAATTCCCAATGCAAAAAGTTTTCTAAGAATTTAAGAATGTTATTTTGAAATGAATCATTTAGATCACAATTTAATGCTGTTATTCCCAGCATGATTCTCCTTCATTATCTATCAGCAAATTAAATTTTCCTTCCTTCCTTCCTTCCTTCCTTCCTTCCTTCCTTCCTTCCTTCCTTCCTTCCTTCCTTCCTTCCTTCCTTCCTTCCTTCCTCCTTCCTTCCTTCCTTCCTTCCTTCCTTCCTTCCTTCCTTCCTTCCTTCCTTCCTTCCTTCCTTCCTTCCTTCCTTCCTGCCTGCCTTCCTTCCTGCCTTCCTTCCTGCCTTCCTTCCTGCCTTTCTTTCTTCCTGCTTACCTTCCTTCCTTCCTTCCTTCCTTCCTTCCTTCCTTCCTTCCTTCCTTCCTTCCTTCCTTCCTTTCTTTCTTCCTGCTTACCTTCCTTCCTTTCTTCCTTCCTTCTTTCCTTCTTTCCTTCCTTCCTTCCTTCCATACTTTCTTCCTTCCTCCTTCTTTCTTCTTTGTTTTCATTTTCTTCTTTCTCTTCTTTCTTTCTTTCCTTTCTTCTGCCTCCTTTTTTCCTTTTATCCTTTTCCTTTTTATATTTTTTCCTTTCTCATTCTTTTCAATGAACAAATTTATCAAAGTATAAAGGACATGACTGCTATTAAGCTCGTTATAGACAATAGAAAATAAAGAGAAAGAAGGTAGGAACAACTATGTTTTGGACAAAACCACTGGTAGACGCATGAAGGTGTGTGTTTTGCACCATGCTGCTTCTGGTCCAATCCCGGCCACTACATATCATTGGATGTCCAAGCTTCACTAACAGTAATCTCTAAGCACAGCTCTATGTGGCCACAATACAAAAGACAGAGAGACATAAGTGTTCCTTGCATTCATTATTCTCAGTTTAATGTCTTTTCCTGTAACTATGATCAAATACTAAGTGATCTATCATAAACCTGGTTAGGCTTCTTCCACTCTGCTTTAGAATTCAAGGATTTTATCCATCTACTATACATTCTGTCAGACATTAGCCTTCATTTCATTACTCTTTAGTATAGCTTCTTGTACATGGAGCCAGAATTCAATGAATGACCTCTGTAAAGGAAGTAGGTCCTAGAAATTTGGACACAGCTCAAAACATCTCTGAAAGGCAATATCAACTTTAGGGTTCTACAATTTACCCACTAAAGTTCTTGTGATTGTACAGTAGTGCAATTCCACCTCCTGCAACTTCTATCCTTATATCATCATTTTCTTTACATAATTTGATCCCTACAATATATGTCCAACATTATTATTTTGTCTCAGACAATGTTTTCCAGGAAATTTGACTAGGGTCATGGCAGTTCAATTATATTGATTTAAAGAAGCACAATATTTAACCTTTCATTTATTTCTTTATGTTTCTAATGTACATGATTAGAAATATCTTTATATGCCCTTATTGAAAATGATAATAGAAACAATCAAATATATTGTTTATGGATTTAAATCATAATGTCATTTTAATATTAATGAATTATAAACATATTAATGAGAATATTTAAAGTTATCATATTATTCATATATTTTAAAAGACCTTGACATTTCACTAGGTAGACAGAATAACAATGTAAGTTATGTTCTAATATTATGGACCTGGGTTTCTCCTGTGAGTAATATCCTAATGCAATGGTTCATCTAAGATCAATTATTAAATGTTAATTAACTCATTGTTCATATTGTTTTGTTCCACTGTAATGTGTCTTTATCTATTTTAGTGCAGAGAACTATCAAAAAACTAAGGAGGCTTAAAATAACATATATTTAACTAATTTTCGTGTGTCAGTACAGCCTACTGTCTACTCAAACTGTTGAAAATACAGCATTTAAAATATAGGTCTGGTGGCATTCTCATTTCACAACTTCACTAGGAAAGAATCTACCATACCATATTTAATGTTACTGGAAAAATTACTTTTTAGAAGTAGACTTTTTTTTTGGGGGGGGGGGTTATACCTGGCAATTCTCAGGGGTTACTCCTGGCTCTATGCTTAGAAATTTCTCCTGTCAGGCTCGGGGACCATATGGGATGCCGGATTCAAACCACTGTCCTTCTGTATACAAGGCAAACATCTGACCTCCATGTTATCTCTCAGGCCCCCAGAGGTAGAACTTATTTGCCAATATACATCTCCCTCACACCAACTAATATGAGAGAGATAGAAAGAGAGATAGAAATAAAAGTGATAAGGTTCGAGATTTACAGTATCTAGGTACATGCCTTACATAAGTATGATCCAGGTTCCATCACTGGTATGACATTATTACCTGAGTACTGCCATGAGTAATCTTTGAACATAGAACCAGCATATGCCCTGAGCACCATATGCACTTCCATAAAAATAGTAACTGTGATCATAAAGTGACAGCAATAGTAAAGGTAACAAAATGAGAAAGAATTTATAGGAGTTACTACTAATATACATTATCGGACTGTGAGCTATTATATAACATGAAGACATGTACAATTCTTAGACATTCTAAGAATTAGAAAAAATATATAACCTTAGCAAACAAATCACAAATAATAAATTGAAACAGAAATGCAAAACTTGCCAAAAATAAAAATCCTGGGCAGATGGTTTTACTAGTAAATACTACACTCTTGTACCAAAAAATAGCTGTTCATGAGTTTTTCCATATAATGCTAAATAATGGGGAAGATTCCCACCTCAATCTATGAAGACAACATTAGATCTTGATTTAGAAAACAGACAAAACCATTACACAAAGAAAATCGAATGTATTTTCAATAAACATTAATGCAAAAATCCTCAACAAAATAATAATAAATTGACTTCATGAATATTTTCTTAAAACCCATACACTGTGGTATTTATTCTAGGAATACAAAATAACTCAATATCCATTATATTAATAAACTCTAATGAAAAGCATGAAATGCTATATAACAAACTGTACAGCAGAGAAAGCACATTTTTTTGCAGTGTCAATGGTTCCAGACAGTAGAATGTCTGGCACTTTAGTATGGCACACGTGAACAGCACAAATCAAACTGGTAGCCTCAGAATTGCAAGACAGGTAACTTTTGCTTCTGAGATATTGCTCCAATCACCACAATGCTCTCTGTACTAATTGATTTTTATTTACTTTTATGAATAATGATTGTACAGGAAATAACAAACTCTGTGTATGTGTTGCTAGCATTTTTATTTCTTTAGTTTTGGGCTATATCTGACAATACTAGAAGTTACTCCTGGCTCTGCCTCAGCAATTAATTCTGATGATGCTTTGTAGACCATATGGGATTTTACAAACAGATCCTGGGTCAGTTGTGTCTCTTTGGCCTCTGAACCACCACTCTTGTTACTCTTGTTACTGCAATTCTTATTAAAGTGGTGTAATATGTATGTATTGTTTTGTGCACATAGTAAACTGAGGTGGAAAATAATGAATTAACTACCAGAGTGTATAAGAAATGCATGAGATTCAAACAAAATGTTCTGTTTTTTATTCTTAAGAAATTTCTTTCTAAAACATTCAACTTCATTAGAAAATTTGGTGAGAAGAGATTAACATAAATGTTCAAGAAGAAATACAAATGTCCAAAAGAAACGTAATAATTCTCAACATCATTAGGAAAATGCAAATCAAAATAATGAGATATTATCTCACAACACAGTCTTGTACACATCAAAATAACAATAACAATCAGTGCTGCCATGATGCAAATAGAAAGAGAAACATTATTTGCTGGTGGGAATATTGACTGGTTTTGAGAAAACAATGTGGACATTCCTCAGAAAACTAGAAATTGAGCTTCCATTTGACCCATCATTACTGCTCCTGTGAATATACTCTAAGGGCTCCTATGTTCATTTTAGCACTAGGCATAAGAGTTTCAATCTAATAAAATAAAAGTGTCCAAGAATAAATGAGTTTATAAAGAAATTATGGTAAACCTAACAGTGGATTACTAGGTAGAGGTTAGGAAAAATGAAGTCATGAATTTTCCTTAGACATGATAGATATGGAAGTATCAGGCTGAGTGATATTTTTCAGAGAAAGAGAAGCAGGTAGAGAATAAGCATACACATATGCAGGATATTAAAAAATATAGTATGAGTATAATGCCTAAAAACATTAAAATTAGGGCCAGGAAAACTGATCCATGATGGGAAATTTGCCACAAATGGGTTGGAGTATTTATTTAGGACAGAAAAGGACCCATTTTGACAGTGATAGTTAGAAATTATTACTGTTAACAAGAACTGGGTGCTAAAAGGAGTTAAATGATGTGCATATATGCTTTCAGTAACACTATTGCAAATTACAGTACCTAAAAGGAAAAGAAAGAGGAAGGAGAAAAAAGAGAGAGAAAGAGAAAAAGAGAGAGGAGGAGGAGTGTTTGTATAGAGGCAGGCTTAGAGTAGAATGGGAGGTAAATGGGATATTCCTGGCAGGAAGTGTAGACTGGTGAAGAAATAGGAATTTGAACACTGTATTGTTGAAATTCAAACATCAGCAACTTTATAAATGAGTATCTAATTGTTATTTGGTAAGTATAATATGTAATTGAAATACTTTTATGAAAAATAAGAAATTTTATAAATTAGTTTCCTCAAATATCTACTAGTTTACTTTTGAATCAAATTCAAATTCATAGATAACTGATCTTAAAATATAGAGGTTCCATGTTTCCCTTTTTTAAAGTTATTAATATCTATGGTCAATATATTTCCTGTTTTTATTAATAGGTGCTGCCTTTTATAATATATGAACCTATATTGATACATTGATTAAATAATGTCTATATTTTTAACAGGGTTCACTGTATGGTTTTTGCATTCTATGAAATGTAACACACGTGCAATATGAAATAATACTATTATAAAGAATAGTCATTATAAAACTCAGGTTTTACCAATTTCCGTCTTCCTCTTTCTCCCAACCCTACTAACCAGTACATATTTTGCCTTCTCTAAAGTTTTACAATTTACAGAAGTAAGAGTCTTTTCTAATTTTTTAAATTTTTATTATTCATCAATATATCTCAAATGAATGTCAGATGGCTCGTTTCAGTACCTTCTTTTTATATATATATATATATTTTTTAACCACATCCACGGACACTTAGTGGCTACCCCTGGTTCTGTACTGGTTCAGAAATCACTCCTGGCAGGTTGCAGGAATGATATGGGATGCCAAGAAATGAACCCAGGTCAGTCCCGGGGTCAGCTACTGCAAGGCAAATTCCCTAGGGTTGTGCTATCACTCTGGTCCCTCATTTTAGTATGTTCTAACAAACTTGTATTTATACGTTCTTTTAAACATTCAATGTGTAGTTTTTATAAATTCAACTGTATATTTTAAATAACATTTAGGTTAATTATAATTTATAATACAATATAAATGTTTAATAAACAGCTGATATACTGTGTTGTTTAGGGAATATTGACAATAAACAAAGTCTATACATGTTTAGTACAGATGTAACCAATATAGGCTTAAGTACAAAAGATGTATTTTTCTATGGTTGGTTGACACTATGGACATAATCTCCAGGATACATATGGCTGACTTTATATAATTAAACTTTTTAGTGGTTTATGAACCCCATTGATAGTACCTCTGGAGGCCTTCATTATCCTGGGCATGAGCAACACCATTTTACCAACCTGACTGTTTCATTATCAAGACCACACCACCAAACTATGTACTGACAAAGGTGGTTCCTGGGAGCCTTTGGGCTACTTAAGAGCTTCCCTTCCCAAACACACATAAGCCCTGTCCTTCTATGTCTTTATAAAAATATTTCAAACCACAAAATTATATCCCATTTTATTGTTATATTTTCCTTCATCCATTAACTATTAAATTATTACTTTAAATTTTGATTGTTCCCAAGATTTGAAGATTATATAGAGAGTTCCTAATATTTTTATGTAGAGATTTTTGAGTGCACCTACATTTAACTCATTTGTGCCAACATTTGGGTTGTGTTTTCTGAATTGCGTGGTTAAGATTATGTTCAGTTTTGTAAATAAATTACAAAAGCTTCCTATAATGGCCATATCATTTATTCATTTTTGCCAGCACAAATTTAGAATTCCTTTCTTTCTGCATGCTGGTCAAATTTTGTTTTGTCTATATTTTGAATTTAAATTTTCCCACTATATGTACTGTAGCATCTCATTGCATTATTACAATGCAAATTATTATTTCCTAATAATATATGATACTAGTTTTTTTATTTGTTAAATTTCCATCCATATATTATTTTCTGCTAAATTATGTGCTGATTATTTTATTAAATTTTAAATGAGCATTTTTCTCTTATTTTTGATTTGTAAAACATTTTTTAATATTTTGTAAATAGTATTTTCTATTTTTTTGTTTTTGGGGGATCCACACCCATTTGATGCTCAGGGGTTACTCCTGACTAAGTGTTCAGAAATTGCCCCTACTTGGGGGGACCATATGGGACTCAGGGGGATCTAACCGCAGTCCTTCCTTAGCTAGCACTTGCAAGGCAGACACCTTACCTCTAGCGCCACCTCACCGACACTATAAATAGTATTTTCTTAACAGTTTTTTTTTTGCAAAGAAGAAAGATTTTAAAAAGACTTTTGAGTAAATTTTTAGCTTTGATAAAATTTAATTTATAATTTTTAAGTGATAAAGCTTTTGTTACTGAATTTAAAATATCACTAAACCCATAATCACCATGATATCCAACTGTGTTATCTTCTATATTATTATAGCATTTTAATTTTTATTATAGATTATATATATAAATCATATAATTAGTCTTCTATAAATATGATATTTGCTTATAAATTAGAATTTTGAATGGGCTTAGTTTTGTTAATGTATTTTCAGTCTTAATGTGTGTTTTGCAAAGGCTGTGCTTTCTTGATTTTTCTTTCATTCAGTTGAACTATATATATTTAAATATAAAAATAATCACTATAAATTGAAGAGCTATAAAAATTTTATTATTAAAATTTTAGGCATAAATATTCTAATATAAGTGCCTTCATCAGTTTCCAATACTTTTCATCAATTTCCTCAATTTCCCTTCAAGCCTTAGCCAGCATTCAGAGCAGGCACAAATGTCCTATTTTAGGCTAATTTATATAAAACTTAAGTTTAGTGAGTATGCATCTATCTATTTGGAATGATGGAATACACTAAGAAAATTAAATTCTGGGGCTGGAGTAGTGGCACAAACGGCAAGGCATCTGCCTTGCATGTGCTAGCCTAGGAAAGACCGCAGTTCAATCACTCGGTGTCCAATATGGTCCCCCAAACCATGTGCGATTTCTGAGTGCATAGCCAGAAGTAATCCCCGAGCTTCACCTGTGTGGCCCAAAAAGCAAAAATAAATAAATAAATTCTAATTTATTAGATTTTAAATATATTATTTTAAAGATAAAAATATGATACATATTATGGTGAATTGACAAAATATAGACAAAAGTAATGTCTTATATTTTAAATTCATAAATTAATGTGATTCTGGGTATATTAATGAAGTGTGCTTCTTTGTAAAGTAAATTAGTTTACTTAGAAAATGTAAGAATGGAGGGCTGAAAAGAAAACAAACTAGAGAGAAACACCCTTTGAAGAGAGAACACATGCTTCACAATGTTTCTCAAGTCAAGAAATACTATAACACAATTTATAGTTAAAAAAAATGCAGACTTAAGATTTTGATCACTGGTCGCCTCATTTCACATATTTTGTCAATATATTAAGATCTATTGCACATAAGATTATCTGCTAAAAGAAAACTGGAAAGTTATAAAACTAAAAACAAAACAAAAGCTACAATTGAAAATAGTCAAATTTCTCATGCAGTTTTACAAGTTAGTAAAGAGAAGTTGATTGAAAATTAATGACCAATGGATTGGTCATATTTACTAAGATTTTCTTACTCATTTTATATAAGATTTATTGATATATATTTTATTAACCATGTTATATTTTATATAATTATATGTATTTGAGGTTAAAAATTGAGAACCCTCTAGAGGTGATGCAAAATGCTATTTTTTTTTTACTTTACTGTGATTAAATTTATTTTTCCTTCAAGTATTCATCACAACACAGACCCAAGTTATTTAAAACAGAAATATACCAAAATTTTTAACTTACATCATTTGATATACTTGAATTAATTTCTAAATAGGCATTTCTATATTTTCCCCTTCAAATAGATACTTTAAATGTGTGCATGAGTAAGATATAGTCATCAGTTTGAAATAAGTAGTTTCTTATATTCCTTTATTTGTTTGGGATTTGGGGTCACATCCAGCATTGCTAAGGAGTTACTTCTGACTGACTCAGGTAACCATAAGGAATGGCAGTACTGAGCCCAACTAGGCCATGTGCAGAGAAAATTCGTTAAATCCCTGTTTTATTTCTCAACCCACTAACTTGATTTATTTTGAAGAACTTTTATTTTCTTTATAATCTCTAAAGATAACTAGAATAATAAATAAATTTAGGTACTTAGATAAATTTAGGTAGTTAGCTGTGATACTAATTTTGCCTTTCTTTATATAGCTCTAAATAGAGTCTAACTAGAGTATAAGAGATGTGGTAAAAAAAAAATTTAAAAGAGGAATTCTTTTTTACTGAGGAATGAGAAGCGGCTATTCTGAGAAAGATTAGCTTGATATTCTATTTGAGAAATGAATAATATCATATTGTTCAATGGGAGGAGGGAAAAGATTGAAAAAATTGGAGGAAAATGTATAGTATATACAAAGAAAAAACATAGAAGTTCAAATTTTCAAATGTGTAGTTAAGGGTAAGGTTATATTTAAAGAAGCTGAAAATGGAAAAACCTCAATACTTTAGAGAATTTAAAGGAGACAGATACTGCTAGCTCAAATTAGTCTGAACTCTTTGTTCCTTCATCAACACTATTCTTTTGTAAAATGTATATGAATAATCAGTACTGATTCTATGTCCAGGTATTGACACATATATCTTAGTATTGTTCTCTTAGGAAGCTTAATTAATATTTTTATTTAACACATTTATGATTTTTAAATTATGGTATATCTGAAAGTGTTACTTAAAAAGATATGTTCTAGTTTGCCTGGAGCCTAGAGTTGGTCTTATGCCAGGAAACTTAGGGGTAGGGTCTCCTTGTATTTAGACCACGGCTTTTCCTTTCCATGTCCCCCATATTTTGGTGGGCCTATGCAAACAATATTTGCCACTCTAACACCATTTTTACTGTGCTCTTTTGACTAACCCTTAAAAAAAAAACCTCTTAAAGTTTTGATGTTAACTTAAAGTAATCTGCATGTGCATGAAAATATAAAAAACACTATGCCTTCAATGTTTAAGGAGTCACATAAATCTCATGGCTTTAGATTGCTTTGTCAACTGCTAAGAAATGTTATAATGTACTACAATCTGAGGACTTATGGACAAAGTAATTGTACATGGGTTCTGCCTTATTTTTCTTAATGTTCTTTGACTGTAAGTTCAATATTTAGGCGTCAGCAAGGAGATTTCTTCTGAGAACTCTATTTATGGGCGATTGTCCTTTCACTGTAACTTTACCTTGTAGTCTTTGCATCATTGTTCTCATAATTAAAAAAAATTAATTAAAAAAAGAAAAAAAGATATGTTCGTAAGATTTTATAATAAACCCTATAAAACAACAAAGGCAAAACTTATGTATAATTAAGAGATGTATTTTTACATACATGGCAGGAAGTTGGCCAAAACAATCACTGTGATATGACATAGCCAACTAAGCAACGTAGAAACATAAAAATATATTCAGGAGATGGTCAAAACAAAACAAAAAATAAAACTTCAAATACAATAAACACTAGCAAAAATTATTCAGTGATGATTTTTGCATTTCCAAGTTTTTAATTAAAATATTTGACTTTGAGAAATACCCCTTTTTTGCTGAAAATATAGTAGCTATTTTTTCAACCAAAAAATTAACTGATAAAATTAAATTTTCATCTTTTTAAACACACTCGGATTTATTTTTTTACAAAACCAAGAATTATTTGTGTTTTATTAGTAATCATTATGAGAAGGAGTTGAAAACATCCCCCCAAATATAAAGTTTTATCCCCCTAAGAAAACCTCAGTGGAAAGCTGTAATTTTGAAAAAGTGCAAAAATAAATGATCCGTTGTAAACCTTAATGACTTTAATTTGAATTTAACACTTTCCTGGGTGTCCTCATTCCTGCTAAAGTCTCTGAACAACTGAAATATATCATAATTAACAGTCTTATTCATGCATTTCATGTGTTTTCATTGTGTGAATAAAGTCCTAAACTTTCTAATTAGATTAATATAGCTTTTCCAAGGGGTGAATTCAGAATGACTCTTCTATTTGAAATGGCATTATGATTCCTAATAATATCAGTTATAATCACCACACGACTCTGTACCAGTGTGAAACATCAAATAGTCTAAATTTTCCAAATTTTTAAAATGAAAACATTTATATTTTCACTGCCAACCATATCATATTTTGTATTTGAAATATCATTTTTCTAGGACTAATGCCTGCATGTCATTATCATCTTATGTCCTTGCCCCTAATCAGTGTTTCCCAGTGGGATCCACATGGCACTCAAAGCTGCCTGTAAGTCTTTCCAGGAGGCACATAATTAGCCACAAAAATAATTCATTTACAGTGGGAATTCAAATTAGCTACATTTTTTATTTATTTCTTCAGAGAAAAAATTCTATGTAAATAAAACTTTTTGTTCAGACTTAAGGGTGAGCTTTCTTTTATTAGTAGATAGAAGAGCTTTAGGCAAAAAGATGCTGGGGATGCTATCCACCTGGGTTCAATGATTTAGTCTTGAAAGTTATATTCAATTGAATTATTTTAATCGAGAGACCATTAAATAAACACTAGTACCATTACAAATACATGTACTGAATAACAAATTTAAATATAAAAATACCAATCATAGACATAGTTTATATTTAGAAAGAGAACTACTCCCGACTGATGCTCAGGAAGTTTGAGGTCTTCACTAACAATACTGGCTAATTGGATTGGATGTTCTGTGAAAGTGCCCAAGGATACCATGCTATTCAAATCCTGAATGCCAGGTTACCCCTCAATGCAGTGAATTACCAAGAAATGAACCTGGATTGGACATATATTAACATGAATCCTAACCTCTTAACCACTTCCTGAGCCTCTTTAATTGACATGATAAATTCTTTCACCTAAAGATTATTTTGGTCTATAGACCTGTGCTTTCTTTAATTAGTTTCATTCTAAAATTTGTTTATTATGTTGTAAATGGGTAAAATAGTTTATATAGTCACTACTTATGTTGAAATATAAGGAAAACTTTATACAAGTTTCTTTTGAAGGTGACTTATTTATTAAATCAACTAGACTTTCTGTGCTTAGTCAAACATTCAAAACGCATCGATTTCTGTCATAAGGAGTGAAAAGAGACAGTGAAACAGACTATATAAATTAAAGATTTTATTTTGGATTATTTATATGAACTGTCTTGTACAATTACACGAAGTTGTTTGTTATCAATTATTTTTGTGAGCTAGATTAATATTTTCTATCATAAATATAAAATGATAAAGTTTAGAAACACATGCAATCAAGCTGTATTACAATGAACATATATTCCTAGTTAAAATATAAAATGCAATGGGTATATATTCCTAATCTGACCTGTCATTGCAAGTGAAAAAAATTACAGTAGTTGGAGATATATAGTACAGCAAATAGAGTACTTATTTTGACAGGAACAAAACCAGGTATAATTCCTGACACCAAGAAATGATCTTTAAGCACAGAGTTAGGAATATGCCCCTGAACATTGACAGATATAGCCTGCAAGAAAAAAAAAGATAGATAACAAAGAATTCAGCTAAGCTAATGGGATACTATAGCTTAGATTGGAAATTATAAAAATAAGACAAGTAAACTCAAATTTAATATTTTCTATTATACTTTTGTTAACTTTAAAACAAATTGATTTCAATTTTTTTCTTTATTTTGAGAAAACCTGCATAAGAGATGGTGTATCTCAAAGACCACTACTGATTAACTGCTTCAAAGTCATAGGGAAATACTTACAACTACCACAAGCACTGAATCAGAAAAGAAATCATTTTCATAATACATGTATGTCTTGTATAAAAAAATAAAGTAACATAAGTTTTTCTTTTTATTAGTAGTAATATTTATCAAAAGAAGTAAGTAATGTATTTTAAAATATAAACATACTAAGTAAACTCTTGCATTTTGTATATACATTTTAACTCTATTTTAGTATTTTTTTTCTTATTTTAATTTAAAACTTATTCTCAAATTATAGTATCATCACTTTGAAACCTGATAACTGTAGAACATTCACAAAATAAATGATTACTTTCTAAGGTGTTAAAAAAAGATGACAAGCGAGGCCAGAGCCATAGAACAGTGGGTAGAACTTCTGTCTTGAATGTAGCTGACCCCTATTTAATCTCTAGAGTGCCACAAGATCTTCTGACCAGTCCTGAGTGATTCCTCAGAGAAAAGCCAGGATTGATCCCTGAGCAGAGTTGAAAGTAATCATTGAGCACAGCCAATTGTATTCGAAAAGTCAACACCTCAAAAAAAAAAAAAAAAAAAAAAAAGGTGGTAAGTCCCAAATAATTCATATTAATCTACCATAAGACATAATAAAATACCATAATTTAATTTCAACTTCTGAAAACACAACACTTTGTTTTGAATTTTTTGTTTTGAGTCCCCCATAGTGATTCTTGGGGCTTACATTTAGCTTTGTGCTCAGGGATCACTACTGGTGGATTTTGGATACCATACCTGTTGTCAGAGATCAAAGGTGCATTAGCAACATAAAAGACAAGTACCATGCCCACTTTATTATCTTTCTAGTAATTTTAAGTCATACAATTTGAATTTTTAACATTAGTTATTACAGCTCTAATGAGTGATGACATTTCCTTGTTCTCTTATGAAAGGCTACAGTATTTCCTAAAATAATGATTATTTTCTTTTCCAATAATCTTCCTACACTGACTTTCTGACTATAATAGCCTTCCATTTGGTACAATTTATTCTAATAACTTAATAATTACCAGAAGAAAGCATAATTCATGGATCTTTTAATAAAGTCAAATATTTCTTATGAAAGTTTTTATTACCAGGGAATAACATTTAATTTGTCTTTTATTCCAAGTCAATATCCCCAGTACAAAATGGTAAATTCATGTACGTTAACACAAACTTGTTTCATAAAATCTAGCAATTTGACCTTCCTTGTACTGACAACATGATATTTTGAGTCTTTCTTTAGTTTTACACAATAGATGAAGAATTAAATTAAATCATTCATTCACTAAACTTGCTAAGTAAAATTATCTTAAATTATTGAAGTTTTAAAATGTCTTTATTTTCAATGCTATGGTTTACAGATTAACTATAGTTATTTCTGGCATTACATGCTCCAACACTAATTCCACCACCAGTGTTGCATTCCCTTCACTCTTTTTTCCAGTTACTCAAATTACCTGAAGCCTGCCATGGCAAATACAAATAATTTACTCAATATTGCTTGGTACAATTAAATGGTTATAAAATTATCAAAAAATCTTTATTAAAAGAAAAATTTTCAAAATTGTCATATCTCACAATGGGGTCATTATGTTGCTGTCAGATGGTTTCCTAAGCTGTTTATTGCTAGTTGAACACTGTAGAAATTGGGCCATTGATATGGCAGTAGTTGTTGGAAGGTTCTATGTGTGCAGCTACCAGGGCTTCAGCAAGGGAGGGGACATGTCCTGCCCCTCCCCAGGGGGAGTGTGATTAGCTGCTAGCTAGTTTGTCCTTGAACTAATGCTGTTAGTTCTGTCTCTCTTTTAAGAGTAAGATGAACAATAAACAATAACATAAACAATCAATGTGATTGGCCACTGAGCAGAAATGGCAATCAGTGTAGGGACTTTGGGAAGTACAGAGACATTAGGGAAAGTGGCCTGTCCTGACTCCAAATAGTCCCCAGAGATGTCAACTACAATACTGGTATACCCAGAGTTTTGGTCAGCTAGGTGTCTCTGCAGAGATTAGTGTCAAAGCAGTGAAACTGGACAATTGGCATTGCAGTAGTTGCTCATTCTTTTTTGTTTGTTTCTTTGTTTAAAAATGGTTCTGTAGTTTTATTTGTATATTTAATTTGTTTTTGCATTGTCTACTAGGTTTGATACAACCATAATCCTGTTTGTTATGTTTTGACAAATGTAATAATATACATTATCACATTTTTGTGAGCAACTAAAAGAAAATTCCTATATGAAAGAAAATACTGAAATAAACATATTTAGTCATATAAAATGTATTCTGATAAGAAAAAGGAGTAAATTTCTGCATCTAGGCTACAAAAGCAAGAAGCAACACAATTTACGTTTTCTTTTCTTTCTTTTTTTTTTTTTTTGTTTTTTTTTGGGGTCACGCCCGGCATTCCTCAGGGGTTACTCCTGGCTGTCTGCTCAGAAATCGCTCCTGGCAGGCACGGGGGACCATATGGGACACCGGGATTCGAACCAACCACCTTTGGTCCTGGATCGGCCGTTTGCAAGGCAAACGCTGCTGTGCTATCTCTCCGGGCCCACAATTTACGTTTTCAATAAAATATTCAAGAGAGTTTTTTGCAAGAAAAATTTAATATTTTATCCTACCAGACTAATATTGAATTGATCAGATCATTTTGTGTGAACTTTTCACAATAAATTTTGTTTTAAATTTAATAATCAAATATTAGGTATGTCAAACTCTCTCTAGAAACAGAATCAAAACTGTACAAACATAATAGTCATTTAATATAGTGCAGTGAAGTCATTCTCACTCCCTAGTATACATGAAATTAAATCTGTATGAGTGACTGATGTTTAACAATTTTTTGGACAATCAGAGATAATTATTTGATTATTTCATATGGGAACATAATTTAAATAGAAATTATATTTTAAAAAATTACATATATATTATGTACATATAATTCAAGTTGTTTATTTACAAAATTCAAATTTTATTAAAATATCTATAAAATGAAATATAAAAATATTGAAATTATATATTTAATGTTAGAACTTATTTCTGGAAAAATTGTTTTGACTTTTTTATATTTTTTATATTCTTTGGAATAATTTTAAATTTAAATGGGTATAATTTCTGTATACAGATATTTATGTACAAATAAAAGCTTTTCTAGTGAAGGGTGGTGTTATTTACATGACTGAAACCCAACTACAATCATATTTGTAATTAGGGTGTTTAATAAAAATATTAATAAAAATAAAAAACAAGATTTGTATCTGTATTAAATATATTTATATACATAATGAAAATATATGAATTTATTTTTATATTTTTATTAAGTATGAAGGGAGACTTGGGACATTGGTGATGGGAATGTTGCACTAGTGATGGGTGGTGTTCTTTACATGACTGTAACCCAAACACAATCATGTATGTAATTAAGGTGTTTAAATAAATTTAAAAATGTATGAAAATAAAAATGTTTTAGCATATCTTTATTTGATTTATTTTGAAAAGCTGATATTTAAAATACATAGTCTACAAATACTAAAATATTTTTAATAGTGACTTGATTTTTTATTTGCTCAAGAAATATTTATAAACAACTTTTTTGTACAAGCAGCATTCCATTTCTGAATAATTAAATTGAGATTGGCCAATTACAATGTACAGAAATATATATTCTCATACAAGACTTCAAAAAGGTGAGGAAAATCTAAAATATATAGGATGATAAAGTATTAACTAATAATAATAATAGTAAGACAACATACAAAGAACAGAGGGTGTAGAAAAAGGGAATTCAATAGAATGAAGAGGACAGATCTTTTCATATGTTAAGACTATTGGAACTTCAAAATCTTGTGTCGATTTGTGGAGTCTATATTCCAGACAGATTATCAAGAAAAATGAGACAGAACACAGAGATCAGAATGAGGCCAATGAGGACTGCAAAGAAAAATCCAATATAAAACTCCATGTAGAATTCTCCAGAACTGGGATTTAGAGAGGGCAGAAATACATTAGCTCAGGGGTCTTGTGTAAGTTTGGCACTTTGACGTCATAAGTAATGGAAATATTTCAAGAAGGGGAAGGATCACATATATTCTACTGGTTCACTCTACTATAAAGACATGTATTAGAGGGAAAGGGCAGAAGCAAGGAGGACACATGGGAAGAAGAATTCAGAATAATTATAGTGCTATCTCTAAGAAGAGTGGAAGCAGTGGATGTGGTGAATAATATGAGCACAGATTCATTGTGAAGGCAGGGTTTTAATAAAATTTTTATTCCTGGACACTGGCTCAGGGTCACTGCAAGTGGGTTCTAGCAAGGAGCAATTTAAAGGAGACCCCAGGCTTCCTTGTTCTTGCAAGATGCTGGGAGGGGACTGGTGAACTTCTGACTTCCAGCAATTAGTAAGCAAACGCCTCTCTGGGAGTTGGAAGCTTCAGCAGGCAACACGGGGAGGACATGGCTCCATGTGCTCTTCGCTTGTCCAAATCACAGACCCAAGTGGTGTCTCGGAAACAACATCCTCCCTCTTGACTATTTCTAGAACATAAAAGGGATACGTGTATCTCCTTTGTATATCTCAGATGTATTTCCTTAACATCTATAACTCTTTTTGAACATCCTCATATAGTGACAATTTTGCCCACTGGTTTTGTTATTTGATTGTTTGATTTTTCTCCCTTAGAGATCTGTTTTATAAGCAATATTGGTAGGAGAGTATCTTTGTATAGATTTCATGTTTGAACCAAGATATGGGGAATGTTGGACTTTATACATTGCCCCCAGATGCACAGACAATATCTTGTGACATTGCTTCTCTTTTGCATAGGCACATTAAAATGGGAAAATAATGCATATGCAAACGAGTTCTTATCTAATAAAGATGGGAACACAAATTTGGTAATGCAATTAGGCCTTATACCCTGAACATTGGCATAATGATTTTGTTTAGGCCTCAAAAGAATGGGCATCACCCACACACACCTGAACAATGGATACCATCTATGGAAAAAAACCACAATTGTCTATAACATTACCAGGATCCAAGCCTCTACCAGGGAAGACCTACCACGGCTTTGGCATTGACTTACTCCAAAGAGTGCTCTCAACACCCAGACGACTCAACAACAGCCTGCTTGCAGGGCAGATAGCTCCGCATTTAATGGCATGCTGAAACTAGAGGATGCTCCACATCAGCCTGACATCGATGAAAGAAATGCACAGAATCCAGAATCTTTAAATATAAAAACCTGATACCAACAATAGCTAAAATGTGAAAAAGTTTCACCGGGACGATGGAGAATGTCTTGGGTTGGTACAGACTGGTATGCCTGGAACCCAGAGTTGGTCTTATGCCAATAAACTTCTGGGGTGAGACCTTTTTGTAATCAGCCCAAAGATTTTTTCCATTTTCCCCATATTTTTCTGGACCTATGCAAACAACGGCGATTGCCACTATCACACCTTTACTATATTTTTTTACTCTTATCCTTTAAGGAAAAAAAATACAATTTACTGAACTTAAAAACAAATAACTGTAGTAGAATGCCTGTCTCAAATATAGACAGGGTATGGGAAGAGGGGAGGGGAAATGTTACACTGGTGAAGAGGGGTGTTCTGTTTGTGACTGTAACCCAACTACAATCATATTACTTAAATAAAAAATATATTAAAATTTTTTTTCTTGTTGGTTTTCATACCAAGCAGAATCAAAACAGGTGAGGTTGGAGAAAGAGGAAAAGATTGTATCTATATCTATAGCTATTTAATAGAAGAACTAAATAAAAATAGATTTTATAAAAAGCATTAAAGGGAAAATGTTATTTAAGAGGCTGACTTACTTTTGGGAATAAACAGACTAGGAGGTATTATTATAAAGGTATTAAACACATAGAGGAAATATAAGCTTCCCCATTGAGTCTTTTGAGATATTCTTGTGGTGGGTGAAGTCCAGGGCATTTTTTCATCACACATCGCATCTTGTTGAGTTTGCAAAATTATCTGTAGCCCTAAGAGAAGTGTCCATGGGCTGGGGTACTTCTGGGGCTGAGTCAGTGGCATGCAACAGTTCATGATTAGGAGGGTAAAAAGAAAGGCCATGAAGTATGAATCAGCAGGTGTGTTGGTTGTAATTTTTTGTCGAGGCATGTGATGTGGGGCTGGGAGGGTGTTCATTTTAGAAGCTTGGTGGTGGTTTATTGGAGCAGGAGATTGGTCCTGATACCTACTGGGTTGATAATTGAGAGTAAAGAGGGTTAAATAGGAAGAATAATGAATCAGGATTGGGGAATTGAGAGGCTAGAAGAATTTCTGAAGTGGAGAGGGGTAATATATAAGATGGGCCATATACAATTTAGGCACGACTTGTTTACAATTTAGGTTTGGCAATCAGAGAGGAGTCCACTGTCTCCAAACTCAAGGAAGGCAAAGATTTTTAACTCTAGTTAATAAAAGTTTTACTTACATAGTAGGCTTGAAATGAAAAACAGACTTGTTCACTTGAAATAATGCATTTATTAAGAAAAAAGTGTGAGCACCAAATCACTTTACTTTATTATCATTAGTTTGGATTCCTTACAAATAAGCAGTTCAACTGTTTAGAAAGCAGCTAAAATTAGTGGTATTCAATTTTAAGAATGAATTTTCCTGACACTAAAAATGATAACAACAAGAATAATAGTACTAACTGAGCAATGCTTATAGTAATGCTAAAGATACTTTTTAGTTGTGTATTTTCTATTTATTTAATGCAACAGTCTTATTGAGGTAGGCACTACTATTAACATTCTAGAAAGAAGAAACAGAGATATAACAAAGTAATTGAAAAACAAAGAGTTAGTGACAGTAATAGCTTGTTTGTTTATTATCATTTATTACTGCTTCTCATGCTAACTAATCTTCACCTAGCTAGTAGTTAAAGCTATGAAATGGGTATGCAATACACAAATATAATACATTGACTGATTAAAAGAAAAATATATAAATTTTGTTGTATCACATACAGAGATAGTAATCAAGGAGTAAGGTCTGTTCAATTATGTAAAAATTGCTGGTAGGTCAAATGGGAAAGAATTAAATTGATTTTTGGATTTAACATTATTGAGGAAATTTGGAACCTTGACAATATTTGGCTTAATGAAGGGACAGGGATGGACTTCTGTAGGAGGTGAATCGAAGAAAGGAATTATGAAGTCTTTGCTTTTAAAGAATTATTTTGTAAAACTGCAAACTAGAGAGGCAAGTAAAAGGGTATGGGTAAAGTAAATAGGTAATGAAAATAGGTAAAAAATATAGTGAAATTAATAAATGTATTTTATATTTAAATTTAGAATAATAAGCACTGTCTCTGCACACTCCTGAGTAGATAGAAGGATAATTGTGTCTGTTATCTCAGTGAATGAGAAGGAATCATTCAAAAAAGAATAAGGTACATGTTTGAAGAAATAAGAGCAGGAAGTGGAAAAAGAAGACTGGTGATGTATTCTCTGAGTTTGGGTAATATTTAGATCCAATCTCAGTCTAAGTGGAGCAATTCATATTAAATGCACTCAGTGATGTCTCCTGATGTTTAATATGGACCAAATGCATCAGAACACGTTTGACATATCACATGAAGGTGAAAATCTGTCTCATACATTGAGATTCCACAGGAACTTTAAACTGGGATGAATCATCTTGATCATGAAGAATTTACATAGAAAAGATACAGTTCCATTTAGCTTTTTATTAAGTATTCTCATTTCTAGAAAACTGCATAAAATATGAAAACACACTGTGGTATAATTTGTAGTTAATTTTTAAGTTAATCTAATTGCCTTTAGTGTGCAGATTTAATTGAATAATTCATCATTCAAACATATGATGAAACATTATGCATCCTAAAACAAGGAGCATAGACATTTGTACACTGACTTGAAATTTTAGCAAGGAGGACTGTAAGGGATAAAGATGATGTGTACAAAAATAAATTTTGTATTCTTACCCTATTTTTTAAAAAAAGAAGAAAGGGATGTAAATATGTAACTTTAATTAGATATTTTTGCTAACAAATATTGGAAGTGTAAAGAAATTTAATAAAGTTTTTAATAAAAGAGAAAAGGGATTGATGATATACAGGAATGATAATTATTATATCTATAAATGGCACTTGATAATGACAAATTATTCATTTTATACATTAAACATCATGTTATTCAAAGAAATATAGACATTCACAGAGAAGAAAATAATGACAATAGGGAACTGGTGAGATAGCACAAAAGTTTGAATGCATGATATTTATTCATGCATTGGTCCCTCATTGTTGTGTGCTTGATGACTTCTAGCACAACATAAAATTGTTGGATATTAGCACTTAAAACTTATAACAGTCAAGCCCTAATTACTTGAGTATTAGTGGGAGTGACCCCAATGCCATTGTATTACTGGAAATGATCCTTTAGTCACTGAACTGATAGCTTGTCTTTTCTCAAAAAACAAACAAAAAAATCCAGCAACAACAGAAGGTCTGGGATATAGCTTCATGATAGTGCAGCCCTTCATCAAGAGTGAAGTTTGAGATCTCTGGTATCAAAAAGAATGACAGCTAAGTATGCTGCTGAAGTTTGCATAAATTTTCAGAAATGATGACATGTGTGTAGTAATATTTTAGTGGAATTTTAACTCAAATACTGTTATTGGAAGCAAGTATTTAAGAAAAGAAATTGAGTAAGAATATAAAGATGGATGTTAGTAATAGAATCTAGAATCAAGAGTCTCAGGTACATCAGATTGCAGAGTTGTGATATATCTGAACCATAGAACCAATAAAATTGGAAGCAAGAGATTCAATGTACAGCAACAAAATAAAAAATGTGCCCATCAAGAGGTAGGGTTTGGAGCACTAACCCCTAGCACTATTTTTTTCTATTTTTTTTGTTTGTTTGTTTTGAGGCCACACCCAGTGATGCTCAAGGTCAACTTCTTGCTATGTGCGTAGAAATCGCTCCTGACTTGGGGGACCATATGGGAACCTGGGGAATCTAATTACAGTCTGTCTAAGGTTAGCATGTGATAGTAAACGCCCTACTGCTTGCACCACTGCTCCTACCCCCTTAGCCCTATTTTTTCATAAAAGCTAAATGCAATTGAGGTTAGTGGTGATGAGAGTTGACAATAGTGCAATTGGTGTTAGAAAACTGCCTAATTTCAAGTATGACTAACTTTATATCATGGTCATTTATAACATTTAATATTTTATTATTAATATAATTAAATTATTTAACACAAAGGACAATATTTCTGAGTTAGAAATGATCTTTTTGGGGGCCGGGCAGTGGCGCTAGAAGTAAGGTGCCTGCCTTGCCTGCGCTAGCCTAGGACGGACCGTGGTTCGATCCCCCGGTGTCCCATATGGTCCCCCAAGCCAGGAGCGACTTCTGAGCGCATAGCCAGGAGTAACCCCTGAGCGTCACCGGGTGTGGCCCCCCCCCCAAAAAAAAAGAAATGATCTTTTTGATTTTCAAGAGTTCCTTTCTTTGAAAATTTTGCTGATTCTTATTTGTGTATTTATTATTATACAAAAAATGCTATGATGCTAAATTATATCAATAACAATTTTTGTGCATGTATGTGTGTGCATGTGTTTGACAATACCCTGTGGTTGCAGAGGATTTCATTTGGCAATCTTGGATGTTGATATGGAATGCCTGGATAAAACCCAGGTCTACCGCAAAGCAAATGCTCTACGCACTGAGCATAGCTTCAGAATCAGCAATCTCTTTTCCCTCCCTCCCTCCCTCCCTTCCTCCCTCCCTCCCTCCCTCCCTCCCTCCCTCCCTCCCTCCCTCCCTCCCTCCCTCCCTCCCTCCCTTCCTCCCTCCCTCCCTCCCTTCCTCCCTCCCTCCCTCCCTCCCTCCCTCCCTCCCTTCCTTTCTTCCTTCCTTCCTTCCTTCCTTCCTTCCTTCCTTCCTTCCTTCCTTCCTTCCTTCCTCCTTCCTTCCTCCTTCCTTCCTTCCTTCCTTCCTTCCTCCTTCCTTCCTTCCTTCCTTCCTCCTTCCTTCCTTCCTTCCTTCTTCCTTCCTTCCTCCTTCCTTCCTTCTTCCTTCCTTCCTTCCTTCCTTCCTTCCTTCCTTCCTTCCTTCCTCCTTCCTTCTTTCCTTCCTCCTTCCTTCCTCCTTCCTTCCTTCCTTCCTCCTTCCTTCTTCCTTCCTTCCTTCCTTCCTTCCTTCCTCCTTCCTTCCTTCCTTCCTTCCTTCCTTCCTTCCTTCCTCCCTCCCTCCCTCCCTCCCTCCCTCCCTCCTCCTCCTTCCTTCCTTCCTTCCTTCCTTCCTTCCTTCCTTCCTTCCTTCCTTCCTTCCTTCCTTCCTTCCTTCCTACCTTCCTTCCTTCCTTCCTTCCTTCCTTCCTTCCTTCCTTCCTTCCTTCCTTCCTTCCTTCCTTCCTTCCATTTTTCTATTTTTTACTACATCAGAAATTCCAAACAGGTTAAGGGAAACTATGCTCCTATAGATTTAAAGTAATTAACGTGTTTTATGACAAATATCAGAACATAACTGTTTAAAATATAATTATTGATTTATAACTTTGGAACTTCTTTACCTCACCTCTGATTATAAGCATCTAAATATCAATATCACAGTTAGTCAATAACTTTTTAGTCCCTTATAATAATAAGATATTTTTTCTTTGTTTATGTTTATAATTATTTAGTTAAAAAGACGCTGCTCCAGGACTGTTTTGCTACTCTTTCAGTCTTTGAGTCTGAATTTTCATAATACCATTTCATTTTATCATATCTTAATATTTTTAAGTAGGTCACCTTCGAATTGTCATATGTGAGAATGTTTTAATATCCAATATTTTTGCTTTTTCTATTATAGACTTTGTTTAATTCTATATTACTACTACATGAAGAAAATGTCCTTGCTTTCTTTTATCTAGCATTTTATGACATATAAAACTGACTTGCTTAAAATCAAAGGTGAATGAAAGTTGTGGATTATTTTCTTTGTTTGGTGGGAATCCCAGGGTTATGGGAGCTGGTTAGATCACACCCAGCCATGCTCAGGGATTACTCCTGGCTATTTTGAGGAATGACATGTGTAGGCCAATGTAGGCCTTCTGTCCAAAATGACAGTGCTTTAGTTTCTGTATTATTGTAATTTCACTTGGATTATTTTATTGAGCTATTTAATGAAAGAAAGATCTAGAAAAGAGGGAGATAGAGTACTAATGAGATACTAAAAATGTTTTATTTAAATAAAATTAATCATTGCTATGTGAAAATTAGTTTATGTGGATAGCTGTGCAAAATAGCAGGGGGTTTCTTTGGAATCCCTGAGAACTCTGGAATTCCAATGATAAAATAGAAAAATTCGAAGAGAAAAGGTTTCCAATTCTGGAAAATACTTGCAAAGTTATAAATTATAGATTTAATGTTACTTTTAGATGAAAGTTAATTCATATATTTTCACAAGTTTTATCTAAATCTAATGCTGATGAAATTCTAATTCAACCTAATTCTAACTTAATATTATGCTAATTTTTCTTTAATAAAATTCTGCTATGTTTGCATTTTAATTTGTTTAAATACAAAAACCTTGGAGTGATATATTACACTTCTCTCACTATGATCATCAAGACTCTTATTTGCACTCACTACTTCTAGATACAATTAATAATAATGTATTAACTATTACAAAGCATCTGTAAGAATATAGTAATATTTATCTTTACTACAACTTTCTCAAGAATGCTTACTCTTCTGTGGAGTAGGGGATTTAAAGTATTATATGAAATGATACTATCTACAAGGAAAATGTTGCTATTTTCTTGCCTAAAATTTACAAATTTTATCAGCCAAATTTATTTAATTCTTAATATTTCTGTTTTGATGTTGGTATCATGATATTATTATTAAATATTAAAATATTACTAATATCCTGAAATTTTAGTGAGTCAAACATTTAAAATTTTCTCAATAATATTTACCTAACAGATACTGCCAAATGTTTTGGAAATGAGAAAAATCTGGATTTTACAATTTATATTACAGATTTTTTTTATCTGGCTAGTGGCATAAGCTTAACATAGTAGTTTTACTTTTTTCAAACACAAAAGCGATTACATTTTTACTGGATTTCAGTTATAATTCTTTATATTACTTGCCTTTTAGGAATAATCTAGCATCTACTCTCATTAATTATGAAATAGTTTCTGGTTCTCTAATATCTTGATTCCCTCTGTAATTTCAAATCTGGAAAATTCAGATTGTTATTGTTAAAATGTAAACTATACCTTTTTAATTGTTTTTTTTTTTCACTAGAACCCTTTATTTTCCACCTATTGTAGAGCATGAAACAAAAGAAAGGGTATACGACTAGACAAATACTTGTACTAAATATTTAAGAATAATTTTTATAGAGGCTGAAAGCTAAAAACCCTTGCAAAAGTCAACTGGTGAATATTTGAAGACATGTCAATTTAAAGGAATATTATATACAATCTAGGAACAGCCAGTTGTATTAACATTGAATTGAAATAAAAAAGATCAGATTTAAGTACTAAACCCAAAGTCAATGACACCAGAATCGATACCCAATCTACAGCAAGCTATACACAAAGGAGACCTTTTACTAGCAGTACAAGGGGCAAAGGGGAGGTATGGGATGTATGCTGAGAACAGGGGTAGAGGGAGGACATCAGTGGTGGTGGGAATGGCCCTAATTCTTTGTCACTATGTACGTCAAATATTACTGTTAATGGCTTGTAATTCACTTTGATCACAATAAAAATCATAATTTTTTTAAAAAAGTACATATATGTTCAATAACTTGGATTGGTTTTGAAAACATGATTCATAAATCTGAAACAACAGTGCAGAATTTTATATTATATATTAAACATATAAGAAAATATGTAAATAATATATTTCATATGTGATTTATCTGCTTTATGTGTTTATATAACTACATCAGTGGATTCCTAGAGATGGAAGCTAATGAACACAAGAGAAAACATAGTTATATTAGAGCTTGAGAGATAGCAAAGAGAACGGGCGTTTGCCTTGAACTTTCCTGACATGGTTCAAACTTAGGCATCTCATATGGTCCCCAAAAGCTGCCAGGAGTGATATAAGAGTGCAGAGCCAGGAGTAATCCCTGAGAACAGCCGAGTATGGTCCCAAAAGAAAACAAAACAAAAATCAATATTAAAAAACATAAACTAAAGTTTACTAATATATCTAAAACTCTGAGTTTGATGTTTTACAATAACTATCAACCTTAAAAAGACTGAATTTTATAGAATAGAATTTGCCTTAATACTGCAAAAATATGAATCACAATGTACTATAATAATTTAAATAAAACATTTCATTTTGAAATGAAAAACAGATGGAAATTATGTTTAATTGTTATGTTATTTATATATTACTTTATTTTTACACCATGGTTGCAAATTTGTCATAATACTTTATTTTTACAGACACAAAGTTGTATTATATTGGTTGATTTGCATATTGATTTGTTAAATAAAATTTTATTTGTTAAATAAAATAAAATATCTGGAAAGAAACCTACTTGGTTATGTTGTATAGCATTCTTGATGATTTGCTTCATTCTATTTGCTAATATTTTATTCAGGATCTTGGCAACTGTGTTCAACAAAAAATAAATATTAATAGAAAATAAAGATAAAAAATAAAGTAATTTTTCGGAGTTGTCTCTGTCTACTTTTACTATCAGGGTGATGATAGTAACATAAGAAATTGGGAGTTTTTTGTTTCTTCATTTTTATGAAAAAGCCTGAAAAGTATTGATAGTAGGCACACTTTAAAATTTTGAAAGAAATCACTAATGAATTCATATGGGCCTAGACTTTTGCTTTGGGGAAGCCTTTTGATTAACATTTCAATTTGCTCAATAGATATATGTCTGTGAGGTAGTCCAGATCATTTTGGTTCAGCCTTGGAAGATCATAGGATTCCAGGAATTTATTTGTTTCTTACAAGTTATCTCATTTTGTGGCACAGAGATTCTCAAAATAATCTCTGTGATTACACTTCAACTTCCGTAGGATCTGTAGTGACGCCCCCCTTTATTTCTAATTTGTTTTTTTCTCTTTCTGTGTGAGTTATGCTAATGTTTATATATCTTGTTTTTTTGTTGTTGTATTCTGGTTTTTGTTTTTGGGCCACACCCAGTGATGCTCAGGGGTTACTCCTGGCTATGTGCTTAGAAATCGATCTTGGCTTGGGGACTATCTTTATCTTGTTTTTTTGTTGTTGTATTCTGGTTTTTGTTTTTGGGCCACATCCAGTGATGCTCAGGGGTTACTCCTGGCTATGTGCTTAGAAATCGATCTTGGCTTGGGGACCATATGAGATTCCAGGGGATCAAACCACAGTTCCTTGTAGGCTAGCGTGGGCAAGGCAGACACCTTAGCCCTTGCACCACCACTATGGATCCAATATCTTGTTAATTTTTTTTCAAAGAATCTACTCATGCTTTCATTGATCTTTTGAATTATTTTGATGTTTTGACTTATAGGTGTCAATGCCTGGAGTTGATCCCAGATGATTTCGTGTTCATGCTCTAATATTCTCACAATTTGTATGAATTCTTGTATAACTATGTATAAAAATATATGATATACTTATGCATAATAACAACTAATAAAGCAACTTTAAAATTAAAAATTAAAAAAAGATATTTAGATATTTTCATAGCAAATTCTTATCTAAGGCTGTTTTCCAAGCTCCTGTTCCAGTGGTGCATATCTTGTAACATAAAAGCTCTACTTGAACTATGAGAAATAATAGTTACTTAATTTAATTAAATAACTTTAATTAACATTATTTCTCCATTTCTTTTTTAATAAACTTCTATTATCAGTGAATCCTGGTCTGAGAAGATAGTTGACACAATTTCCTCTCCTCTTGATTTTATGAAGGTCTGTCTTTTGGTCCAGCATGTGGACCATACTTGGCATTCTTAAATAATGAAATACATATAACATATATGTATATGTATAGGTATCTATATACATATATATGTAAAATACATATATAGACATAAATGTGTATATATATCAATCTATTAGATAAACACATATGTATATGTTTGTATATATATATATATATAAATATATATATTCATTTCTTCAAAGCCAGTAGATTCTTGTTGAGTTCCCATTTAGTTGATGTATCAAAATGTGAGAGAATTATGTTGCTATTAATATATATTTTAAGTTATTAAAAATTATTTAAGTATTTTTTCTGGTACCTATTTTGGTGCATATAAATTTATGAATGTGAGTTATTCCTGATGTATATATGCCTTGACTTTTTAGAAATGAAACTTTCTGTCTTAGAACCTTTATAAAATTTCCCTCTCCTCTTTTATTTCTTTTCTTCCCTTCCCTTCTCTTCCCTTTCTTTTCTTTTTATTTCTTTTACTTCCAGTTTCCTTCCTCTTCCCATCTCTTCCCTTCCTTTTCCTTTCCTTTTTTAACTTCCTATCTTCCTTTTCATTTCTTATGTCCGCCCCCAATTTTTCATTTTTATTCTCACTTAGCAATGGTCAGGGATTACTCTAGGCTCTGTCTTAGGAAACATTCCTGGAATTCTTAGGTTACCATATAGCCTTATGAATACTAAACTGGGTTTGTTGTATGTAAGGCAATTTCCTTACCTTCTATATTATATTTCAAGCCCTAAGAAAAAAAATTTATTGATCATTGTCTCTTCACTTGTTTTGTGTTTTCCCTGCCTATAAGGGAAAGATAATTTAGAAAATAAATATATTCTGAGTTATTTTGCTTCCTTTAACCCCTTCCATTTCTATTGATGTTTTAACAAAAATCTAGTGTTTAATTGTCTTAGACTGTATTGAATATTCTAGCATTTACTAGCCTCACCACTGAATGTATTCATATGTGTGATTCCCAATGATCAGAATGTGCAATGGGTGTAATAAAAATATTGCCTATTTATAGGACATCAAGAATCAAACAATAAGTCATTTTTATCAAAACAATATCATATTATATGTAAATAATCTAAAACCAGTTCTGACATTAGACTTATCTCTATATATTTCTATATAACTATAATATACAGTGTTACACTTTTAATGCATGTTTAGATATTAAAACAAAAGCAATATCTTATGGGTATATTCTAGGTAATTATTTTGAAGTGATTCATTTTAGAATTAAATATTCTGAATTTTAAAAATATTTCATATTCAAAGAAAACTGAGTAAAATTAAATTTATTAATGTTACTATTATTATTGTTAGTGTTTATAAGTTTCAGTGAAAATTTCTCTAACATATAATTCTAATAATTATTATAATATTTAGATAAAATTTTAATAAGAAAGACTATATTCTCTTTCTATTATTTATTTTCTTATAAATTAATTGACATGTGACAAACCAGGTCACATTATATGCTACTATTATATTTGTGTTTAGTACTTATTTACTTCCACATATTTTTACATTATTTTATTCTATCAGATTAATACATCTAAAAAAGCAGAACTTTTATTTTGTTGCTATATGACTTGATTAGAGATTAATCCTTTTGGTTCTCAAGGGAACATATAAAATCTGCTTGGCTGCATGCAAGAAAAGCATTTTACTAAAAATGTACTGTATCTGTGGCACAAAAGCAGGCAGTTTTCTAATGCTTTTTACACTGTCCTGTCCTTAGAAGTTAGTCTTGTATATGTATAGGAGATGCCCAATAATGCTTTCTTATAATCGTTGCATCATTATTTTAAGATATTATTATTAGTATATCTGCCAATATAGCTTTATAACATAGACTTTTAATATAATCTCATTTATAGAATAAATGGTATTTGTAAGAATAAAATCTACTTTTAGTTTTTAAAATGTTTCAAATATAAACTGAAGTGAGTCCTATCTTTTACATCACTCTAAGCTAAGGTCCAATATTAAGTTTCAAGTTAAAAAATTCTAGCTATGGCTGGGAGGTGCCGTTGCCTGGTGGCCTGGTGTGAGAAGGAGGTGGAGCCCTGCGGTTGGTCCTGAAGCTGGCAAGGGAGATGACCATCTTCTGTAAAAATACCATGGCAGCTTGGACTGGCCAGAGGGTCTTGATGAAGGTCGTGTGAGGATGCTCTCCCAAGTAGGCAGAATTGACCATAGAGCCCGCAAATGCACAAAGACCCTCGTGGAACGACAGATATTTAACTTCTATAATGATAAGCAGAACTTTTCCTCTACAGACCCCAGCTTTGCCAAAGGATATATGTGCAAGAAATTTATTCAAATTTGCTGCACCACTAACAAACAAAGGAAATATTCAGAGAAGAGGATTACCAGATACTCGATGCAGGAAATGTATGATGTAGTATCAGGAATGAAGGATTACAAACATTTTGTTCCATGGTGTTAAAAATCAGATATAATATCAAAGAGACCTGTATACTGCAAAACACGATTAGAAATTAGATTCCCACCTGTATTGGAGTGGTATATACCTGTAGTCACCTTGGTGGAAACCACATTTGGGTTTCCACATCATCCTGTTCTGATGACTTTTCAACCACTCGGCGAAAATTTAGGGTTTTAGTCTAGGTTTTACAGGTTACCCAAGAAATTGTACCTTGGATTTTTCCTTTTTTCTCTCCCAAAATTTGCTCCCTTCTACACACTCAGCTTTCCACTTTATTTTTTGATAAAATTGTAAAGCAGATGATAACTGCCTTTGAAAGAAGAGCTTGTAAACTGTACGGTCAAAAAAAAAATATCCCGCGGGAATTAGTGCTCCATGAAGTTCATCACACATAAAGAAAAGAAGGAACTGGTCAACACTTGGAACCTTTCAATTTACTTAGGAAGTGTTTTTATCATTTACTCTAGAAGTTAGAAAACAATTGTTAAGTCTAACTCTTATATATAAGCCATTTAAAATTTGTACTTGAAATAGTTCAAAATCTGGTGTACATAAAATTTAAAGAAGCTAGAGATATAGTGTAGTGGATATGGCACTTGTTTTGCACATGTTGAGCCTGAGTTCAATCCCTGGCATCTCACTTGGTCCCCTGACCAACACCAGATCTAATTCTGAGTGAAGATACAGAAGCCCTGAACACCGCTTGGTATAACCTATAAACCAAAACAAAAATACATAAAATAATTAAGTGTAATACAAAGCGCATTAGCCTATCTACAGGTGATAAAAATGCTGTCACTGTTGCTTAAAAATGACCTTCTCTGAAATAACTTCGTTGAAATACAATTTTAGGACTGGAGTGATAACACACAGCTTTCATGGGTTCAAACTCCAGCATCTGTTATGGCCCCCAAAGCCCACCCAGAGCGATTCCTGAATGCAGAGCCAGAAGGCTCGAGCATGGCCAGGAGTGATCAAATATATATATATTAGTATAGAATATATATTATATATAGTATGTATATGTATAGTATTCTATGAACTATACCATTTTTAATTTATTAAATTCACTATTTTTAACATGCTGCCTAAGCATGTTTTTCATAGATTAGAATATTTGTTTATTCATCAGATATTTAAAGAAAGAAGTTTTATTTCAAAATATTAGTAATTTTTACTTCAGAGATTTGCCCCACATCTCTCCTGTCTATCTGAGATGTATGTCAACCTTTTCCCTTCTGAGAATACTTATGTTCTCAAAACCATCTGGGTGCCTCTCTATAAATAATACAATGTAATATAAATATATAATATTATATATAAATGTTTCACCCATCTATTTTTAATAACTATTTTGCCTTCTGAAAATGAAATAAAATCTTGCCAGGGATGTAACTTAGCAATACAGCTCTTGCCTTACATGAGTGAGTCCTTGATTTAGTATCTGTCACCACAGAATCTAGGTAAATATTAATAATTTAAGTGTTGAAATAAAGTTTACCTGAAACTCATTAGGGGTAGTAATATAATACTACAGTGAGATTAGCTCTCACATATTGAATTTTTGGGTGATTGGTCTAGTCATTACCAACTCCTCTAGGTAATTTGCTCTTTCAGTAACTTAGTCAGCTTGTCCAATTTAATTTACAATAGTGGCCAACAGATAAAGATGGTTGATAAGACCTTCACCTGTTTTCCATTTATTATATTACTTACAATAATGTATTTTAAACATTTTTCTAAACAAACAAATGTAAAGATTGATGAAACTCTAAATAAAGTAATTTGTTTATTTTTATAGGTAAAAAAAAGAAATTCTAACTCAAAATATAATTTGGTTGACCTAAAGGCACATAGGTACAATAAAGATAACTATTATTTTACTTTTCTAAAGTAAACACATTTTCTAATGTGTTTCCTCAGTCACTAGAAGGAACTTTTCATTTTATATGGATTAATAAATTTTGAGTAAGAGTCATTAATTTTGAATGGAAAAGATCAAGCGGAAAAGTTAAAATCCAAATGGTAAAAGTATGACATTTAAAGATTGTAAATATATTATGCCATTATAAATTTCTGCTTTTCACTTCAACTTTAGTAAAATATGCTGAGTCAATAAAGAATTCTGATTTTTATAGTTAAAGAAAATTACTTTGTCAAACAACATTGTGCAGCTTCAATATGATGTCCTGTGACTATAAAGTAATGCATTTCTTAGAGAAACTAAGTTTCACATGTCTAAAATAATTGCAAAATAAATATCTAATGAAACTACTTTAAAAACAAATAGTAGAGTATTGAAAGCAAATAGAGTATTTTGATTTTGATCAGCAAAAAACTCTCATCTCTGACAAAAGAAAATAATTTTAATATCTTAATTTTTGAAGACAGCAGAGTCATCTGAACAAAATAATTGGAGACTTGATAAGAATAATTTAGCCAATATGTTAATTTTTTCTAAATGTCTTTATCTCATAAAGAATTGGTTATAATTTCTTAATATATAACATATTTTGTATATATTCCTTAATATAAAATAATACGTTAGGTATCAAATTAATTTCATGTGACACCTGAAACATACTTATATGTATATGTAATATTTTTTCTAGCACATATATTATAAGTATATTATGATAATGGAAAACATGCATTACACAAGAATGAAATAATAACTAAACAGACTTCAAAATAAAATGTATAATAATTGAATTAACTTTGAGCATTACTTCAAACAATTTAAGACTATAGCTAAAGTAGTTTCCTAGTTAAGACACTAAATATCTGGAAACAGGAAATGTCCTCAGGTAAAAACTAATACTTCAATAGAAAAACTATGCACTTTTGGGTTTCATCCCGGGGATGCAAGGCTGGTTCAACATATGCAAATCAATCAACATCATACACCACATCACTAATAAAAGAGACAAAAACCACATGATCATATCAATCGATGCAGAGAAGGCATTTGACAAAATCCAACACCCATTCATGTTGAAAACACTAAGCAAAATAGGTCTGGAAAAAAGCTTTCTCAAGATAGTTACAGCTATCTATGAAAAGCCCACAGCTAACATTATCCTTAATGGTGAAAAACTGAAAGCATTCCCACTAAGGTCAGGAAATAGGCAAGGCTGTCCACTCTCTCCACTCTTATTCAACATAGTCTTAGAAGTCCTAGCAATAGCAAACAGACAAGAGAAGGGAATCAAAGGAATTCAAATAGGGAAAGAGGAATTAAGACTTTCTATTTTTGCAGATACATGATGATATACATGGGAAACCCTAAAGAGTCCACAGTAAAACTCCTAAAAACAATAAACCAATACAGCAAAGTGGCTGGTTACAAAGTCAATACACAAAAGACAGTAGCATTTCTCTATACAAATAACAGAGTAGAGGAGAGAGAGATTAAGAATACAACTTCATTTAATAGTATCAAAAAACATCAAGTGCCTAGGAATCAACCTTACAAGGGAAGTGAAGGACTTATACCAGGCAAACTTCAAAACACTTCAGAAAGAAATTGAAGAGGATCTAGAGAAATGGAAGGACACCCCATGCTCATGGGTAGGTAGAATCAATACAGTCAAAATGACTATCCTACCCAAACTCCTATATAGATTTAACGCGATTTCCATCAAATTTAAACATCATTCTTTAAAGACTTAGAACAATCAATCATAAAATTCATCTGGAACCACAAAAGACCCAGGATAGCCAAACACATACTAAAAAACAGGAAGTTGGGTGGCATCTCTTTACCTAACCTGAAGCTATACTCTAAAGCCATACTGATCAAAACAGCATGGTATTGGTACAAGGACAGAGCCTCAGACCAGTGGGTTAGAACAGAATTTACAGATATAAGCCCACAGATATACAGTCAACTAATATTTGACAAAAGAGCCAAGAACTTGAAATGGGACAAGAAATCTTTTCAACAAATGGTGTTGGTATAACTGTAAGATTATTTGTAAGAAATTGAAAATGACCTATACCTCACCCCATGTACAAAAGTCAACTCAAAATGGATTAAAAACCTTGAAATCAGACAGATATCTATAAAGTTTATTGAGGAAAAAATAGGCAGTACACACAAAGACCTATCTATCAAAAAAGTCTTTAATGAGAGAATGCCAATGGCAAGAACTTTAGCATCAAACATAAACAAATGGGACTACACCAAACTAAAAAACTTCTGCATGGCAAAATAAACCCTACTTAACACAAGAAGACAGTTAACTGAATAGGAAAAAATTTTCGCACTCAACATATCAGATCAAGTGCTGATATCCAGAAGATATCTGAGCACTCAGAAAGCTGTGCCCCAAAAACCAAATAGAGCCATAGAAAAATGGGAAGATGAAATGAATAGACACTTCTCTGAAGAAGACCAAAAGATGGCCAACAAACACATGAAAACATGCTCACCTTCACTCATCATTAGGGAAATCCAAATCAAGACAACGAGGTACCACCTTACAAGAGTGAGGATGGCTCACATCAAAAATAATGTGAACAATCTCTGTTGGCGGGGATGCTGTATGAAAGGCCCTCTCATCCACTGCTGGTGGGAATGCCCCCTAGTCCAACACCTATTAAGAACATTCTGGAAAGTACTCAAAGATCTCAGAATTGAGCTGCCATTTGACCCAGCAATTGCTCTCCTAGGTATCTACCCCCAAGTTGGAAAGACATTCATTCCAAAGTATGTGTGCACCCCACTATTTATCGCAGCACTCAGTATAATAGCCAAGTCTTGGAACCAACTTCGATGTCCAACAACAGATGAATGGATCATTAATATGTGGTATCTATACACAGTGGAATACTACATGGCAGTCAGAAATGATACAATCACAGACTTTGCGGCAACGTGGATGGACCTAGAACATATTATGTTAAACGAAGCAAGCCAGAAGATGAAAGACAAAAACAGAATGATAGCACTATTCTGAAGCACCTAGAACATAGACCTTATCTACAACTAATACTCAACAATCAAATAACAGGGTTTAAGAGGGTAAAAACTCCAAACACTGTAACAGTCAACATATACCAGAGAGCAGTGCCCAAAACACATGAAAGAGGTACAACACAAACTCTTGCCTACACATTATACCACAAAGAAACCAGCAACAACAGAAACAGCAGCATAGAGAGAACAGGTATATAATCAGCCTTCTACTACAAAGGCCCATATTAATCATTTAGGGATCTTATACAGGATTACAGGTAAAGAATACCATGGGAAATCACTGACTCCAAAGGAAGTGTTTCATAACAATTGGTTTTAATGCCTTAATTTTACTATTTTTAAAATAACCTTTCAGCTTTTCTGTCCACAGACGTTCTTGGATACAAAGGATGGACAAACTAAGATGGCATCTCGGGGCTCACTCACATGAGATACCATATCCAGCTTGCACTATGAGAATGTCCTCTTTAACATACCCTTTATCTCTATGTTATACCTTCTTTTAGGACCCGAAACACATGACCAGCCAGACCACTGAAGCAGCAACTGTGACCTACAGACTTATATTACAGGCCCTACTCCTCGAACACAGTCAAGCAAACTAGCATTTCCATGCTCTTTCTCCTCTCTTCTCACTACTTTCTTTTTTTTATTATTTATTTCTCCTTTTCTTTTTAATTGCTTTTCTCTTTTTTTGTCTCCTGCCCCTTCCATATACTTTCCTCTTTCCCCCCCTTTGGAAATCCTACTATCCCTTCATCCCTCAATCCCACCCAGATTTCTCACCTCATTAAAACCCTTCACCCTCAGTTCTTAACCCGTTAGGCATCAAGACTGACCTCCTACTCCAACGAAACAGTACCCAGCACCCAAGCGAATAGACAACCAGTCAAACCCACACCTCATCCTCTGCAAGAAAAGGCAACCAACTCCCCTGCTGACTCATGCTGCGTGGTCCTCCTTACCAACTCTTCCTAACGTGGATTGTTACTTAAAACCGGACTTAGCTATAAAAGTATCCCCAATGCAAGAACTCTTCCCAAGACCTCCCTGCGGCAAATCTTTTGCCATTCTCAAGAGGGTAAGGTTGTGTGATGAAAAGGTGCCCAGTAACCCACACACCACAAGAAAATCTCAAAAGACAGGGGGGAAAGCTATACTTCCATCATAAGTATAAGACCTGTATCACACCACCTTTTTACCTGCTTTTCCCCAAATATAAGGTAGTCTCTTGCATCACTCTGTTCCTTTAATCACTTTTTTATTTCATTTTTTAAAATCTTTTTTTCTTTATATATGTATGTATATATAAATATATATAAGTGCACATATATTTTTATTTCTATTTTTATCTTTTTTCTGTGTGTGACCTATTTCTTTTTCTTCTCTTTCCATACTCAAATGCACCGGCAGTATAATGTAGCACCATTTCTCCCTGTAAAGACACACTAAATAAAGGGGAAATTTTACGTATAAAAACGAGCTCTTATCTACTAGAGATAAGAACTCATACTTCTTTACAATACAGGGGCATTTCCCACCTTGAAAATATGTCACATGGACCCAACTTAGACCCCAGGTCATTAGACACCAACCGTCCAGCCTTGAACACTGGATACCAGACAGAAATGACACAGTTCTTCTCAACAGCCACAGGAAACAAATCCCACCCAGGCCATCCTTAATACTGCTTGGACATCAATAAGTGCCAGCTCTAATATGATATCCTGACAGCAAAGAAACTGCGAATAATTTGATTTAAGAGCAGTTTATCCTACCTTACCAGCTAACAATAAGACAAAATCAGAAGACTTGTCACCCTTTGGTCTGTACAAATGCCAAGATTGCGATTCACATATGACTGGCTGATAGAATCATAACCAGACAGTATATATCCTGGGACCAATAAAAAAGCCCTAGTCTAGGGTTTGAGCTACGACCTGCACAACAACCATGATCTCGAGTTCCAGAGGTCTGTCTGAGACAATTGCAACGGAATGGGTCTTCTGGAAACATAACGACGAAAGAAGCTATCCCAGTCACTGTCCTAGAATCAGCGCGAAGACCAAAACCACAGAAAACGGATTAAAATGACACAGAAGGAACAGAATTTCTAGAGCCACAAAGAAAGACTTCATCATAAGTTCCACTCCTTGACCTGTGCAGATACCGAAATCTCTAGATACAAAGGTCTGATTTTATCACCCAGATGAAGCAGAAGTCTTCCATACACCACAAAAGCACCAAGGGGAGAGTAAATGAACCTGAAAGGAATTTATAGTTAATCCATTGACAATATACATCAAGGGTGGAGAAACCCTGTTTCTCTTAGGCCAAGGAAATTTCTTTTCGAATGACCCCAATATTTACTGTGCCTGTGCAGGAGGGAAGAAACAAAACAACAACAAAAAAGAGGCAAAAAGCACACATTTTTTAAAATTTACTTATCTAGTTTTTGCCAATTTATTTGTTTTGTTGTGATTATTGAAGTTGTTGTCTCCATTCATATTTATTTTTTTCTTCTTTTCTTTTCTTCCTTTATGTGTTCTGCCATGTTTTTTATCTCAAGACCATGGCCTTTAAGTGGTGCTTATCTTTATTGTTGGAGTGTTCACTGGATGTTTTATTTGACACTTCTTTTTGTACTGTTATGATTTTCCCCCTCCTTTTCCCCCTTCATCTCTCAAAGCTAGGATGAGTGCTTCCGGAAGGACTCCGCCCATTTTCGGCATATTTGATTTTTTCCTCAGTTTATTACTTTTCTCTTCTTCAAACAAAACCACATAACTTGAACTATCTAGTCCCACCTCCCAACTAGAGCTGGAAATAAGGGAGGTACCAAAACCAAACAGGTGTAGGACCACTAAGTAGTTAGCTAGGCACAGAGGGGACTACTTATTCTGGCAGCCCCGGAGGTGAGGGAGAAGTATATGGGAAGCAGGACGGGAACGGACAATTCGGTGATGGGAATTCCCCTGATTTTATGTTAATATATACCTAATATATTATTGTTGATGATATGTAGGCTACTATGACTAAAATAAAATCATATTAAAAAAAGAAAAACTATGCACTTGTAATTTATCAGCATGAATCCCAGTCTATGTCAAATATAACATGTATAATATGGGCCCGGAGAGATAGCACAGCGGCGTTTGCATTGCAAGCAGCCGATTTAGGACCTAAGGTGGTTAGTTCGAATCCCGGTGTCCCATATGGTCCTCCCCATGTCTGCCAGGAGCTATTTCTGAGCAGACAGCCAGGAGTAACTCCTGAGCAATGCCGGGTGTGGCCCAAAAACCAAAAAAAAAAAAAAAAAAAAAAAAACATGTATAATATAATCCATGGGAACATTAAGTGTAAAGTGTTTGAGGACTTTCTTCTGTACCAATGTGTTTTACAAATCCATATAGAAATATAACAACATATTTTATATTTATAAAGGTTTATAAAAACATAGAAATCAAAATACATACAATACTTTGATATGCTAGCTCAGTTTGCATGTGTTCTTCATATGTACTTCCCAATGTTTTTTGTTTTTTTATTTGAGATAAAGAGTGATGCTGCCGGTTCATAAGCTAGATACATTTTTAATACTTTGAGATTGTGTAATCGTATTTCAAAAATAATTTAAGTTAATTTACAATATCATTAACGGTAACAAGAGTTCCCTATCCTTCACATCTTTAACATTTGGCATTGTTGACTTATTTAAAATAGACCATTCTCTCTAATATGATGTTACTTCTCATTGTCATATTTTCCTGACAATCAGTAATGAGTTCTGTTTTCATTTGCCCTCTGGCAATCTATAAGTCTTCTATAGAGAGATTTTCTCCTTCCTTTTTTCTGGTTATATTGCTTTCTTGTTCAGTTTTCTGAGTTTGTTATGTACCTTGAATTCTGACCCCATTAAATATATCCTGTGTCAATCTTTTCCTCTACATTTATTAAGCTGTCTTTATGTTGTAATGTTAGTTTATTTCACAGTGCAGATGCTTTTTCATAATAAAACCCCATTTGTTTATTTCTACTTTTATTTTTCTAGCTGTTGAAAGTTGAATACACTCCAGAAGTCAATATCCTGGAGTGCTTTGCTTATGTTTTCTGCAGTGTGTTTTATGAATTTATGGGCTTTAATGCCACAATGGGGGCATCCATTGCTACCACACATATTTGATGACATATTTAACAAATATGTTAAAGAGAAAATGCTATGTATTTATAAATATTAATTATGAACACCAAAATGATATTCAAATTATACTTATGTATCATTGGATTTTTTGAGTCAAAACTATTTTTTTAATATTTATATGAAACATTGTGATTTACAAAGTTCTTTAGAGTTGAGTTTTAAACATACAATGCTTCAAGATGAATCCTGAAGGGTGAAGGGTCGACCCCATCCTTCACCCATGTTCCCAACTCCACACTGAGCCACCAGACCTGCAGCCTATTTTAACAGGCCATTTTAAGTTTTGATCGCTTGAATCTCATAATTTCATTGTTGTTGACTTTAACTTGGATGAACCTGAAACTTCTTGTCCTCTGTGCCCAATTCTTTCATATTTGTGTTTCTCCTCCTTGACTCAATTTTTTTTCCTTCTCCTTGCTAAACTCTGGGGCCAAGAGTGCTTGAGACAGCTCCCATTTAAACAATTGAGTTTCTTCATGCAGTTATTCTAAATCCCAATAATAAGTGATACCATTCTGTATTTATCATTTTTTTCTGGTTTACTTCATTTAACATAATATGTTGTGGTCCATCCATATTGAATTAAATTCCATAATTGTGTCATTTTTTACATCTATGTAGTATTTTATTCTATATATGTACCACATCTTTATGATCCAGTCATCTATTGTTGAACATCTAGAGTAATGAACTGAGTGTTGCAATGCAGTGTATGTGTTTCTTTTCATATCCCCAATTGCAATTGTTTTCCTTAGTTTTATTTTCATACTTCTTTGCATTTTGTGTATTGGAATGATGCACCTGAGTTGAGTCAATATTATTTACTTAATTTTTCCAAAGCATCATCTTGTCATCTGATAGATGTAATAGTTTCTCATTTCTCTACCTCATACATTGTTAAGTGGTTAAATAAAATCATGTAGAATATATAAATTAAGCACTGAAAAGCAAAAGATTATTTTAACTATCTTTTTTAATAAAATAAAAAATTAAAATTCAGAATGTGAACAATTACTATGATAATAACTATTTCTAGACTTTTCTTTTAGAATGTAAACTAGTCCTCATGATATTTACACCCATAAGCATTTTTCTATATTTGAGTTAGTAGATGCAGAACTTTGATCTATAGAATAACACCTTCTCTTCTTTTAAATGCAAGAAAATGTCATGCAAATATTTATCTAGAATCTCGATTTTTAAAAATTGACACGTTTTGTAAATATTTGCCTAGATACATGATATCTGGTGATGAACATGCTTTACTCAAAGCACTAGTTTTTATTGTGAATAGTCGTATATAGATATACAACATAATATATAGTTAGTACTAATAGATATAAGTAGAAAGAAGGACCGTAAGGGTAAAGAGGATAAGGATGGGCAAAGGGAAAAAAGGAAAGGAAGAGAGAAAAAGTGAAAAGAAATAAAAACAGAGGAAGAAAGGTATGAATATACATTATTTTTACATAACCTCATTTGGAGTATATATATTTATGTGTATAGTTTGAACCATATATAGCTAATCAAGTTAATATATCTATTAGTCAGCTTTTTATTTCATTGTATTATTGATGAGAGGAAGCCTTAAAGTAGTTACAGTAATTTTTATTCTTTTAGAAAGAATTCACATTAAAGAATATATTTGATAGAGAAGCAGGAGGCCAGCAATAAAGTATGTTGCCTCCTAAGCACAACTAGAAGTAGGTCGTAAGCATAGTTGTGTATAGGTCAAAATAAAAAAGGATAAATCCATGACTTATGAATATTTAGAAAATGTATAATTAAGGTTACTCTGTAAAGCTGAAGCCTTATTATAAATGTTCATTATGCAAGTATTTTTTGGTAAATTCTTACTATTATACAAGAATGAATCTAAGTCATTCAGAATTGAATTAATTAAAGTAAATTTAAGATCAATTTCTTTTTTTTTTTTTTTTTTTTTTGGTTTTTGGGCCACACCCGGCAATGCTCAGGGGTTACTCCTGGCTGTCTGCTCAGAAATCGTTCCTGGCAGGCACGGGGGACCATATGGGACACCGGGATTCGAACCAACCACCTTTGGTCCTGGATCGGCTGCTTGCAAGGCAAACGCCGCTGTGCTATCTCTCCAGGCCCATGGATCAATTTCTAATAAGATTTTCTTTTAGATATTTTTTGACAAGTAAACAAATGGCTTGCTATACATTATATATTTTACAGTGTCAATAATCATTAAGTTACTATCTCTCAGTGTATTTGTGGTCCATTTCAAGAAGGATAATTGCTTTGGGAAAGTTTATTAAGTTTTCCAGGAGTCCAAGACAACATTTAACAAATGAATACTGTTACTTTCCACCAAAAAATGTTACATTACATCCAAATCATGTATTATCTATCAGGTAAACCTAGTTCTTATTTGTTGATTGAACTAGAGAGATAAAAAAACTTTTCAAAAGAGAGTAAGAGTTATTCTATTTCAAAAAGAGTAGCAATGAGTCTACACCCACCCAATAGTGCTTACGAAGTCATTGGCTCACATTCTCTTCACATTAGCAGAGTTCACTTCAGCATATTTCCATATTTCACAGCATTTATCAGTGTAAAAAGAGAGTCAAGGCAGGAAGAAATGTGCTATTCATTGTCGATCAGAGAAGCCAATTACAACTTCTAGTAAATCCCTGTCTAAGTCAGCAAAGTGCAAAGCCAGCAAAAAATGTCACTTCTCCAGGGTATGCCTTTTCAGCAAGATTTGACAACTTATAAAGAATTATCTAAGATGAATGATCACAATCATTATGTGTCTATCATACAAGTGTTAAATGGATGCATACCACATATATTCTATAAAAATGGAAAAGACATTTTAAGGATACTGGATTACAGATATTCCAAACATACTGTTTTGTAATTTTAAACTCTGCAAATAATACGATGTTCAAGAATACCTTATAATTTTCAACATCTTATGATTGCTCATCTAATTTTACAGAAATTTATTTTAGAGAAAATGCTTGCTGTCGGAACACATAAATAATCTGTTGATTTCAGAATTACAAAAGTAAATTTTTATCTGACAATTGTTTTGATAAAATTAAAATGAAAACAACTTGCAATGAAATCTACATCAATGGAAATATAAGTTCTACTAACACATTTGCATTATAGGTTATTTTTCTGAACATGGAGGTTTGTTTGAGTATAATAAAAAATGCTGACTTCTAGTTTGGTTGAGTTTGTATATTTTCTGAGAGAAAGAAGTGTTATATATTGTCTTTAGTTTTGTTATGTATCAATAAATAAATCTGTTAAAAAATCCAAACAGAATTATTAAAACTATTTTGTTACATTGCAACAGGGTGTTCTAATACCTTAGAATTTTATAAAAGTAGTTAACCAGGATGGTAAATTAATCTGAGAATAAAGTGTCGTGGAAGGCTCGATGTATATTTATCCTAGTTTCTAAAATTCTGCTGAAGTATTTATTACACCTTTGTTTATTTATTTATTTATTTATTTTTGTTTTGGGGTCACACTTGTAAGGGTTCAGCTCTTACTCCTGGAGTTATAATCTGTGACCACTTCTGACTGGATTTAGAGGACAATCTGAGGTTCTCGATTTGGGTTGGCTGAATGCCAGTAAATTCTTGCCTAATGTATTGTATCTCCAATACTTCTATACTAATTCTTTAAAAAATATAGTTATTTATAAGAAAAAAAGTTTTTATTTAGTATAAAGGTACTTATTTTCATATTTATTTCATAAAAAAACTAGAATAAGATATTTTTGTTAAAGATGTTCATTGAACATTCAAAAATACATCTCCATTAATCTATAAGTGCTAAAAGTATAATAATCTAACTTGTACATTGTTCAAGAAAAGATAAAATGTGTTAAGAAGTATAAAGAAGATATAGTACACTTGTCTACTTTGCTTTGCCTAAGTAATAATTGTTGTTTTATAATTTTGTTGAGATATATTTAATGTACTCCTTTAAATAAGATTTTTATAATATAAAGAATGCTATTTGCAGTTTTATTTATCACTTTTGACTACTAGTAGAAATAATCATCACAATTTGTATTAACTTCTATCAACAATAGCCCTGGAAATTTGAAAATATGTTTAAGAGGGTTTTAGATGCACTGAGTTTTAATTGGGGATCCACCTTTCTTATCACCACTCTTTTGTTGTAGTATAATGTGTTAAGTTATCAGGAAGCTTCTCCTAATCTGCTGTCAGGTACAACAAACCAGACAACCAATCTTGTTAAATCAATAAACTTAACTATGCATACTGTTCTGAGTCAGTAGTCTTTTGTTTGAGTGAGATCAATTAAAGTGAGTGAACTTTAGAATAAATACTTAATAAGGTAAGGGCCATGCTCCATTTTCTTCTATATTTATCACTGTGATATAAAGCTGATATCCTTTAAAAAACTTTCAGAGGGGTTGAAGTCTGAGGGAAGAATAGAAAACATCACAAACTGCTAAACACATTTGTAGTTTTATTTTTATTTATTCAGTAAAAATATTAACAAAATTACTTTAGGCAATTTGAGAACAAAACAAAAAGAAAGAAGATGCAGAACAAATACATCTGTTTAGTAAATACATCACTCAACTAAATTGTCAGCTTCCTATGGAAGATTGGAGTAAAAGACAATATGAAAAAGACTAGAAGGAAAAATCATTGTAATCATTTTGTTTTTAAATGGGTATTTGTCTTTTCTTTCTTTTATTTTATTATCATTTTAGTGATAACATTATTAATAGTAACATTTAACAATGACATTATTAACTTTATTAATATTGAAAATATTTATTGAAATCATTCTGATTTATAATGTTCTTTATAGTTGATTTTCAGATATATTGACCTCCCTCCACAATGCAATCTTTTTTAAACCAAGCTGTACCAAAGCTTGAAGAATACACAAATATATGTCTAATATATTCATACATATTTTCAAAGGTATTTTCCTTCTTTTCATAAATACAATTTAATAATAAAATATGTATTTGATACTGGCAAAACAGCTAAAATTTACTAAAATATAACATTGTGTCATATTAATAAGATTGGCTGCACCAATTTTTTCAGGCTAGAGTAACTTTGTTAAGAAATTTTGGGGCCTCAGATATTTTATTGGTTTTCTTAAAAGCAGTGTGTGTGTGTGAATGTTAGAATGGGTGTAGGAGGCAGAAGGAGGATGAGGGAGAGGGATATCTCTAGTTTCTCTAGTTGTACTTTATATCTTCAGACAGTCTTATTAAGGGATTAGAGGGGATTTGATTATTTCCGAAGAACTTGTGAGGAATGATTGGATAGGGAAAGTAGTCTTACATTACCTTATCTCAGTTGTACGAAAGTAAATTTATAAAGACTAAGTTCTCTTCTGCTTCTTTTCTTCTCATAGGATTACACAGCATTGATTTTAATACAAGATAACTTTTAAAAAAAATTATGATGTTACCTAGTTCCACCTCAATCTCAACTTAACCAGTAAGTGTTCCGTTAGTTTGCTTCACAACATAACCACATAATTTTTTCAACCCCTAAACTCACTCTTTTAGATTCAACTCATGCTTGTTCTTTTGAACAATCTCATGTATGTAGGATACTATCAAAATTATATGAAATTGATTTTGCTATGGGTCAAGAATTTTATGCACCATTACAGTAGGTATTGTATTTAACATATTAAACACTTTTCTAATAAATATGACTATCTTATTGATTTACAATTTTAATTTAATAATTTTTATTGTTGGCACACACCTAGAAATGCTCAGGAATTACTCTTTGTGGAGTTCAGGAGACCATATGGAATGCCTGGGATCAAACCCTCAAATTAACAATTTATCCATTGACTTTTAATATATATGTTACTAAGAATACCATTCATTATAAAAATTCTATAATCAAGCTGGAAAAATAGGTAATAAAATTAAAATTCTTTCTTATATTTTTATCAATAGATATTTGGAAATAAAAATTTCACTACGGTAAAATCTTTACATTCCTAAAGTTAAGTTTATAACTTATTCACCTCTGTGATATATACAGCAGCTAGATTAGCACATAAATACTAGGAATATTTAATTAGTTTATGTTTAGTAAAGAAATTAATTTTTTCTAATTCCACTAAAAGTAATAAGAGAAATAATAAGAAATAAAAGACATAAGTAGCTTTTTGTAAAACTATTAATATTTCTATTAATATATCAATCTATTAATATATGATATAAGTATATTATAATATAATCTATTGATCTATTGATATATTAATCTATTACTATATCTTTATACAAGTTTATTCATAGAAAATTTTTATATAAATAATTTTGCCCATCTTAGAATTTCTGAGTTAATTTAATTTCTTGGGAGTGTTTAATATGAAGATTTTGTTTTTTGTTCTTTTCTGTTTGTTTATTTGTTTGTTTTGAACACCTAGCATTGTTCAGACACTATGTAGGGCACCACATTCAGGAATTATTCCTGGTAGTGTTCAGGGAACGATATGAAATTGAATCTGCAACTGTATACAAGGCAAATGCCCTACCCACTCTACTATCACTATGTCCTGCGTAAATTATTTTTAATATTTTAAATATCTTTCTGGCTTTTTAAAAATACTATTGAAATCATTGTGTTTTGCAAAGACTTTCATATTTATGTTTCAGACATACAATAAATCAAGAACAATTCCATAGCCAGTGTGTTCACCATGTGTTCAGAGTATATCCCAACTACCACACTTTAAGCTCAAGTATGCCTGTTTATAAGTTTAGATTGTTAGAGTTTTGGTCTCTTGATTCCATTTTTGTTGCTTTGGCATGGATATTTAATTATATCTTCTTTTTTTTTTTTTTTTTTTTTTTTGGTTTTTGGGTCACACCCGGCAGTGCTCAGGGGTTACTCCTGGCTGTCTGCTCAGAAATAGCTCCTGTCAGGCACGGGGGACATTATGGGACACCAGGATTCGAACCAACCACCTTTGGTCCTGGATCAGCTGCTTGCAATTATATCTTCTTAATTTTTTTCTCCACCAATGTACTTGAGACTGCTTGGACCCTGGCTTTTCGTATTTGAGTATCTCTTTCTACACTAATTTTCTTTTCTTCTTTTTGCTATACTCTAGGGCTAAAGGTGCTCAAGATATCTCCCATTTAGAACATTGTTTCTTTTTTATGCAATTATTCTAAATATCACAATAAGCAATATTATTCTGTATTTATATATCTTCTTCTAAGTTACTTCATTTAACATAATATTTTTCAGGTCTATCAATGTTACTGCAAATTGCATGATGACATCATTCCTTACAGTTATGTAGTATTCCATTCTATATATATACATTTTCATGAACCACTTGTCTGTTGTTAGACATTTAGGTTGATTCTAAGTCTTAGCTACTGTAATGAGTGCTACAAAAGTTAATCTTTATTAAAAATATAGCTTTTATTTATACAAACATGAGTTCAGTCATATTTAAGAAGCATGTTCCAACCTGCATACCAAGGAATATAAACAACATGAGTGAAATTGATCAAGGGCTACAAGTATCTCTTTTCAAGTCAAGAAAATAGTTCTAATGTTGCAGATTCTATTATTCTTGCTATATTTTAAAAAATAGAGTTTATTAATTAGTATTATTTGGGAAAATACAAATTAAACTAAAGTCTTCTAACAGCATTTCAAATTTTACTTGTCTTTCTTTGTTAAATATATTGAGAGTTAGTGATGGTTTGATAGTATGCAAGTAAGGCTGTCAAACTCACCTCCTGTTCAACTATTGAACCATGTATCTGACTGGAATGGGTATGTCCCTGGTGTTGCATAATTGCATATGAGCCTCTGACATGCCAAGTTCCAAGTTTTCCAAGCCTCTGAACATGCCATGTTCTCACAGTCAGTACTAAGCACTGAGAACTGCCAGTTATGGTCTACATAGACCACAAATAAAGATTATATAGTCTACATAGGCCATATATATATATGTATATATATAGAGAGAGACTCTTTATATATACATATATCTATATATTTCTCTATATCTATATTTATATAACCAAACACAAATAAAACATTAAATATAATATTATATATTAATACATAAACATACTTTATATTATAGATATATAGATTTCTATATATAGAGATATAAATAAATAAATATATAGTTGCTTTTCTTTCTTATGTAATAGTAGCTGGAATTTAGTTGTTTAAAAAATCTCTTTTCCAATTTTATCACTTAACTAGAGGGAAAAATTATTTAAAATTTAAAAATTACTTAAAATATAATTACTGACAATCAAGTTTCTGTAGTAGAAAAATCTATTAGGAGGCAAGTTAGTAATATTTTACTATTATAATAGTAAAAATCTAAAACTTTAGGTATCTGTTTTTTTAATAACCTAAAGTCATTTTAAGTTGTTTAAATTCTCAGATGTCTAGGTAGAAGATTTCAAAAAAAGAAAACCTTTTATATTTTTGTTTGATCTTGTACTTTTATTCCTCATGTAAAAAAAAATCCCTAAAATACTTTTAAACAACATAAAACCAACTATTGATTTTTCCTATTAACCTATGTAAAATGACCAAGAACAAGAAAACGCAATCATGATACATAAGTATGTGTAAAATCAATTTAGTGATGTTTCACATTTTCATGTAAAATCATAACCTTTAAGGGTGGGCAGATAGTAAAAGAACAGATTACATCCTAAAATTATTTTTAACACAATTTTTGTATTGTACAGTATTTGAGAACTTGTTTGGTATTATATACCTGGGGTTGGCCATCTCCAACTTTGCCCAGAGCTTACTCCTTCCTGGTTCTGTATTGAAAAATCATTCCTGGTATTAATGTTAAAGGTAACATATGCAGTACTGGGGATTGAACTAGAGTTGCTCACATGCAAGAAAGAGTCTTACCACTTATACTATCGCTTTGGCTCTGCAGCAATATTTTATGCTTATTTTGTTTAATCACATTGTTTATAATTTTATCTTCAATTAAACTGTTCTTTATACTTTTCTTGTTTTAATAAATTAGGGGCTGGTCTGATGGCAGTGGTTTATCAGATCTTATTAACGTTAGTATCACAAAAGTTGGTATATAACCCCCCCCCCACTGCTCAATTTGACTGGTTTAAAAAAAAAAACATAATTAGGGGCTGGAGTGGTGGCGCAACTGTAGGGCATTTGATTTTCATTTGACCTAGGATGTTCTGTGATTCAATCTCCTGGCATCCCATATGGTCTCCCAAGCCAGGAGCAATTTCTGAATGCATAGCCAGGAGTAACCCCTGAATGTCACTGGGTGTGGCCCCCCAAAACAAAAATAAAAAAAAGCCATGATTAATTATTTTCTGAAAATTATCTTCAGAGCAGTTTGGTATAATGTAATAGAAAAATTATGGAAGGTATAAAAATGTAACTCATATTAACTTTTAACACAGATTTCCTTAATCTCTTCCCTAAGCACATCATGTATCTCAGTTTTGTCTCATCTGGTTTTCTCACTTAATATTTGTTGATTAACATAATTACTTGGGATCTCTGAGAGATATAGTATGGTTGGAAGGATGCTAGCTTTGCCCATGTCAACTCATAGTTTGATACCAGGAATCCTACCTGTTCCCCTGTTCCCCATCAGGAATATTCCTTTAGTGCAGAGTTAGAAATAGGATTTGAGCTCTGCTGGTATGGTCCCCCACACACAAATAAAACCAAACCCCAAAAATTATTAACATTGAAATAGGATGTGTAGTAACACAGAAAATGTATATGCATGCTTATATGCATTATGCAAACTTGAAATCCATTTAAAGTATATAATTCACACATCCCAAATCAGAGTGATGTTTTTATGCTGAATCTTTTTTCAAGGAGATAAGGGTAACTGAGTCTCCCACTACCACAAATTATGCTGTTGAATTTCCCAATACAGTGACCACCACTTCTGGAGTGCAAGGGATAAGCCTTGTCCTGGGAATACCTTAATCATGGTATATCCTGGGTGAGGTAATAATTATTCTGAAATAACATGCTGGAATATGATCCCAAATACTTTGCGGGGGACATATCCAGTGTTGTTCAAAGGTTACTCCTGTCTATGCTCTCAGAAATCGCTCCTGGCTTGCGGGACCATATGGAACACTGGGGATCGAACCAAAGTTCGTCCTGGGTCAGCAATATGCAGGACAAATGCCCTATGGCTGAGCCACCACTCCTGCCCTATAATTCCAATTTTTAAGTAACATTACTAAACCAATTATTTGCATTAAATATCACAAGTATGGAGGAGGTATGTAGCTTAGAGTTACACACCATCCCATTCTTGCTGCTATATTTTTTCTTCCTTTTTTTTTGTTTTAATTTGTTTTTGTTTTTTTTTGGGGGGGAGCCACACCCAGTTGTGCTCAGGGGTTACTCCTGGCTCCACACTCAAAAATCGCTCCTGGCAGGTTTCGTGGGATCATATGGGATTGAATTCGGGTCTGTCCTGGTTGGCCACGTGCAAGGCAAGCATCCTACAGTTGTGCTATCAGAGGGAGAGAGATAGACACAGAATAGTCTGACTCATCTATGGATTTTAAGAAAAATTAAAGACATAATTGTAATAATGCCCAGAGACAATAGAGTTATGGGCTAGATGGACTGTCTCACAATATGAAGCTCACTACAAAGAGTGGTGAGTGCAGTTAGAGAAATATCTACAGTAACAACTAGCATGGCAATGTTAATAAGTGAGAGAAGTAGAACTCCTGTCTCAAAAACAGGCAGGGGGTTGAGAAAGAGGGAGATGGGGACATTGGTGGTGAGAAAGTTGCTCTGGTAAAGGAGGGTGTGTTCTTTTTATGACTGAAACACAACTACAAACATGTTTGTAATCATGGTGCTTAAATAAAGATATAATTAAAAAAATTGCTCTTCAGTATATAACTAATATGCATAACAAACTTTCTTTTTTATATTTATCTACTTGTCTCCATTTACATTACTCCTCTTCTTTTCCTTTGCAGACTTTCACAAAGTTAGCAAGTTAGAGGAATTTGTTTTAGTAAATGGTAGATCACATCTTAGACAATAAAGGCAAAACAACTAAGTGAATAAAAAACGAGCCTTTATAATCAATGACATAAATAATCTAGGAAATTTCAAAAGTAAATATACTTTTTTCTGCATTTTAAAAATAATTTTTTCAGTATTATTATATTTTATAAGATACCTAACATATTTCAATTTAAATGTATCTGCAAACAAATGAAAAAATAACTTTAAATCACATTTTACATTACAGCTGCTAATTTTTAATTTTTTAACTTATTGAATCATTGTGAATTACAAATTTATTTATTATAAATGAATGAGCATCAACCCCTTCACCAATGCCTGCTTCCCTCCACCAATGTCCCCAGTTAGTTTTACATCTAATATCTAGGCTTGTCAACATTAGGAAAAACAACAACAATATAAACCAGTAAATTGGCCCCCAAACACCACCAGACTAAGAGCTAGATGTGATCTCTGAGCATTGCCCAGTATTCACCTCCAAATAAAAAAAAAAAAAAAAAAACAAGGTAACAGGTGTTATTCTTCTAGTAGCTGTTTTTCATGTTGACTATGCACAGAAATAGGAAACACTCACAAGGATTTGTATTCTTGACCGAGTAAATTTATATTTATATTTCAGTTTATGAATTTCACATCAACCATCTTGAAGGGCACAAATTTATTTACAATGTTAGCATTAGACATAAACTGTATTAGAGATAAATAAGAACTGTAGAATATCCCATTATATTTTTTAAAATTTTTATTCCAACTTTAAAAATAACTTGGAAGGTAAAGCAGTGAGAATTTGTCTTTATGCAAGTGTTTGCAGTTTAATGTTCAGCTTTTCTACCAACTGTTGAATTAGAATTGAACTCAGAAAGATTATGTAGTTCTTCTATTAAAATAACGAAATTGTGTACAAACTCTCACCTTGCTAGACTAGCTAGGCTGCTTTCTATGGGTATTTTCATTGAATAGTATTAAGGAGAACCATTCTAGAGGCAGGACGCTACAAAACAAGTTCCTGTTTCACACACTATTGAAGGCTCCTAATGGCCACAGAACCTGTTAAGGAACGAAACAAGGAATGCTATTTTCAAGAGGACTTTAGTAGCAAAAGAAACAAAAAGTATTCAGGCTGGTGGTACTTCATAGACATTGTTCTGTGACATGTTTACTATAGACATGCTTTCCATTGCTTTGCTTTGCTTTCTTTCTTTCTTTCTTTCTTTCTTTCTTTCTTTCTTTCTTTCTTTCTTTCTTTCTTTCTTTCTTTCTTTCTTTCTTTCTTTCTTTCTTTCTTTCTTTCTTTCTTTCTTTCTTTCTTTCTTTCTTTCTTTCTTTCTTTCTTTCTTTCTTTCTTTCTTTCTTTTCTTTCTTTCTTTCTTTCTTTCTTTCTTTCTTTCTTTCTTTCTTTCTTTCTTTCTTTCTTTCTTTCTTTCTTTCTTTCTTTCTTTCTTTCTTTCTTTCTTTCTTTCTTTCTTCTTCTTTCTTTCTTTCTTTCTTTCTTTCTTTCTTTCTTTCTTTCTTTCTTTCTTTCTTTCTTTCTTTCTTTCTTTCTTTCTTTCTTTCTTTCTTTCTTTCTTTCTTTCTTTCTTTCTTTCTATCTATCTATAGATAAAGTAGTGCTTCTGACACTCCCTCCCAAAAACAACTAAAACATAAAAGCTAAGACAATAATTTATTTTGTAGTAATCCCCCCCAAATATTCAGTTTATTACCTTCCTTTTATTGTTTTCCATGATTGCTTTATATATTTTCTTAAAGCACTAAGTTTAATTTTGAACAAGAAACACTTGTTTAACTATACAAAACATAGAAGGGAAAGTGGTATCTTTCTTGGATAAACCCACTTTATAATGTTTTTTATGAATTAACCAGCAATTCTAAGAAACTTTATTCATGTACTGTTCTTTTTTTTTCCTTCAGTCACACCCATTGATACTCAGGGGTTACTCCTGGCTATGTGCTCAGAAATTGCCCCTGGCTTGGGGGACCATATGGGAAGCTGGGGGGTGGGGGGTATCTGACCGAGGTTCGTCGTAGGCTACCTTGGACAAGACAGACGACTTACCACTTTCACTACTACTCCAGCCTCTAATATTCATTTTTTTATTTTAACAATCTATGTATAGGACCAAAGAGATAGTACAGCAGGAAAGATGATTGACTTACATAGAATTGACCTGGATTCATTCTGGGGCATCACATATGGTTCTCCAGGGTCTCATTAAGGAATGATCTATTTTTGTTTGTTTGTTTTGGGGGGAGGCCACCCCTGGTGACGCTCAGGCATTACTCCTGGCTATGCGCTCAGAAATCGCTCCTGGTTTGGGGGACCATATGGGAAGCCTGAGGATCTAACTTAGGTCCGTCCTAGGCTAGCGCCAGCAAGGCAGAGATGTCTTACTGCTTGCACTAGTGCTCCGGCCCCATAGGAATGATCTTTGAGCACAGCTGCATGTGGCCCCCAAACAAAAATAGATAATCCATATATGTTATCTTAGTTAAATTAAATATTGTTCATGTGACTTCCTTCATAATATATGTGCATGTAATTGTATGCCATACATATATATGGTATAATTGAAAATAAATGAGACATTAATTATTTTGTCTTAAAATTTGTTGAAATGTATTTTCTCTCTTGATTAACCAGAGACTACAAGTTTTAGTTCTCTATGATAAAATTAAACAGTCTGAAAACTTTAAATATATTTTCTTAAGAACTTCAATTTCCATTAATTATATATGTGTTGTATATATTATAGCAAATAACTCCTTTGTTAATGAAAGTTAAAGTTGAATAATATCATAGTTATAGAAAAATAAAAGTTGTTAATATTGCAAAAATATATCGAAGACACAGGACACAAAAATTTGCCATTTTCAATACTCACTTTTCTGACTCCTGTTAAACTTTAATTATAGTAGAGTTAGATATTCCTTAAGGCTCACCAATGCCATTTAGATGAAAAATTCATTAAAGACAGTTCTAAAATGTCACTTGCTTTCAAATTTTAATCCATACTCCATGGAGTTATCAGAGACAAGCAATTGCAATGTATATACTAGAATACCTGTCACATCTCTGATTTTATTATTACTAATTTTTCTGTACTTAAATTCCTATAATTCATAGTAATAATTGTACAAACAGCATGTTGATTGTCAATTATATTTTAATTTAATATATTGATAGTTTGACAGACACATTGACATATCACTCAAATATGTTTCATTTGAAGTAGACTACTCAAAATTCCACAAGTACAATATATGAAATTACAGAAAAATATATAAAAATGAGTTAGAGTCCGTAGAGAAAAACTAAAATTTAGACATGCTAAATAAAGTTAGATTTTGAAATGCAATTTAATTTGAATGCTTTTTTGTTTTTGTTTTTTGACTTTTTTTTTTTGGCTTTTTGTTGGGTGTTTCATTAGTCACTACTGTTAAGGAGTCTATTTTGAACTAATGCCCTAGCCCCCAGTCTACAGGCTTGATGGCTGGATTCCATGTGGTGAAGGAAGGCTTAGCCTGTTCCCTGAAAAAGAGGATGTGGTCCTGGTAGACACTGCTGAGAAAAGGCAAGTTGAGCCTGAGGTTAGCATTTGGCAGTATAGCAACCTTGAACTTACTAAACATTAATGTATGATGAGAATTTACAATGCCAAGTACAAAGTAAAAACAAACTGTGTGCCTTTGCCCCTGGCTTTAAAAACAAGAATTGCTGAAACATACCTTACTTACTCTAATCTACAATATTTTCCCAAAGCTAGTAGAATCAGTAATAATATTTTTAGTCAGTTATTTAGTAGTCTGTAGGCTATAGGTGTGTTTGGCCTTTTAATTACATCTGTTCATTCTTCACAATAGTACTTTGGTATAATATTAAATGGACAATAAGGTTGTATTTTGTCTATTAATAGCTGACTACAAAGAATCATATCCAGAAGAAAATAATAAGTACATTCTTGAGGTCTGTTTATGGTAAATAAAACTGACTACAAAGAATATACAATAAACTTAAAATGTTTAGATGACTGCCTAAAGATTATGCTGAGATGTAATGTTTATTCTGTAGAAAAAACATATTGCACTTGGCCAACCTGGACCTAACCTGAGTTTAATCGCCAACATCCCATGTAGTCCCCCGAGCCTGCCAAGAAATTTCTGAGTGCAGAGCCAGGAATAACCCCTAAGTGCTTTTGGGTGTGGGCCGCATCCCCCCCAAAAAAACTCACATGAACATTGAGTGGAAATAAATAATAATCAGGCCTAAATACCAAACCCAAAGTCAATGACAACAGAATCAAGATCTACAAGTTCAACTCTGCTATAGAGGCAAGATGGAAGCAGGGGGTAAGGAGAGCAGAAGGGAAACTAGTGACATTTGTTGTGGTGTATATGCACTGTGAAGGATGGGTACTTGGCAATATATGACTAAAATTTAATCATAAAAGACTTTGTAATTGGGTTTATCATGGTGATTCAATTAAAAATTATAAAACATACAAATAAATAAAGATAATAAAACCTGGAGAGATGGCACAAAAATAGTCGCACAGAAATTTAAGACATAATCAACAATCTTAATTTTACAAAAGGAATTCAATGACAATAACAAAAATAATTACAATAAATATTATTACATATCGCTTCTGGAAGATAGGAATAAATACTATATTTTAGGTTTTGCACATATTCCATTATATGAAAAAATATACATATGTGGTCCTAAATTTGAATTTTTCTGTTTGTTTGGTTTGGTTTATGGTTTTTGGGCCATGCCCAGAGGAGTTTAGGGGTTATTTTTGGTTCTGCATTTAGAAATTATTCCTGGTGGTACTCAGGGAATCTTATGGAATGCCTGGGGTTGAACATGAGTCAACAGTGTGAAAAGCAAACACAATACCCACTATAAATGTCTCTGGCCCTATATTCTATTTATGAATATGTTAAATATCCATATCATAGAACTGTATAGTACAACATAGCTAAAATGTTTTAATGATTGAACATCGGAGAAGCATCTTCTCCAAAGTTCTGTATACCATCAATGTAAAGTTCTAGAATTTGGTAAGCAAATTTTATTTAGTAGTATTGGTTTTTATAGGAAAGCATTACTTTAGTCAAAACATTTTGTATCATGTCTTTCAATGGAAACCAAATTCTATGTGCACAAATTTTACCACAATATCAATAAAAACGTAAGATTGAAATAAATTATATTAAAATTTCTAATGATTTTTCTTTAATAGTGTTTTCTCACTCTAAAAAAGAATCATTTATTTTTGATTTATATTTTAAGTACACTCTATGAAATAAACAGATAGTCTATTTAAAATAACAAGTTTTAATTTTTGAAATAGAGAAGTTTATTATAATATTATGCATGAGAAGTGCAATTCTCTTCATGTAGTCTCACAAAGAATCATACATTGTCATTATACTTAGTAATTATGTTGGAAAATATAATTATATATTATAATGCATTTTAGTATTACAAGTAATTAAACTAAAACAATTATCTATGAATAATTCATTTATTTAAAAACATTTAAAGAGATAATATCAAAGACTTATTGGAGATTTAAAGAAACAATGAACCAAGCAAAATATTCATTAAAACTTCACTATTTTAGTAGATTTGCAAAAAAAAATTTAGAATATCATACAAATGATAATATTTACAAATGACTTTGTTTAAGTATTATAAAATTGATTTCCATATAAATATGCTGAGCGTGATAATGTCCTTGGTCAAGAAGAGGCAATCTAGAAAAAATATCCATAAATTGCAATATTTTTCTGTGACCTATTAATACTTAGGATTTCATAGCTACACAAAAGATGCTTTCATCCTTGTGCTTTATGTTCTTTGTAGACTGTCTCTAGTCAAATTAAGTGATCTAGATATGACAATAGTAAAAAAATTCTATCATTCAACCTATTTTCTCTATATCCACATATGAGATTCAACTTTACTTATGACAAATATAAAATATTTAGAATCCTCAGTAATCACACTATACTCAATTATTATTTTAGGTTGAGAGTTAAATTATTTAAATTTCTGAATAGAATTAGGAATTTTAGAAATTTAAAATGAATTCTCATAATATTTATTGACTGTAACTTATGTTCTATATAATAGTCTATACTTATTTTAAGGCACAGTGCTTTGCATAGTTACTTTTATAGTCATTAAGTCAAACATGTTTCCTATCACCCATTCCACCACAAGTTTGTCTGCCATGAGGCAGTGTCTTCAGATTTCCTCACATCCCTCAGTTTACCTCCTTTGAAGTCATATAACACAATTATTTCATAATACTTTCTTCAACAAAACAAAAGAATGGCACATGGATTAAAAATAAATCAATCAACATCAATTTATGATGATTTATTACTTTATAATTTGAACCTATGTAACAAAATTCAAAACATTTGATATATCAAATAAACTAATTTTTATTAATAAAACTTTTAACTCTGACATCTTAAGTATTAAATTTAGTTTTGTTCTTAGATATCCTTACAGTAGTTATTATGTCTCCTTAGTCAGAAATAAAATAATGTTTGATTGTTTGTTGCTTGTTTCTGCTTATGGGCCACACCTGGTGTTCCCAGGAATTACTCCTGGCTTTGGCTTAGGAACTAGTCCTGGAAGTGCTCATGGGACGATATGGGATACCTGAGATCGAACCTCGACCGACCTCATGTTAGGCAAATACCCTACCTGTTTCTCTATTGCCTGGCATTCAGAAATAAAACTTTTAAAAAATATCATGTGGTAATATATGTTAGAGTTTACATGAAATAGACAAAACCTACACATATAAAATTCAGTCAGAGTGAAAAGAATAAATAAAATTCAAAGGAGAAAATTTAAATAGTCCTAGAAAATCTGGTTTTTATTCTATGAAAGGGACTATTGGTCTATATTAGAAAATATATTATTATTGTTGTTTAAATGTTTGCATTAGTAAGTAAAAGATTGCAATAAAACTCTATGAATGTAAAAATACTGTTCAGACATAGAACATTCAATATAAATGATACATTAGTTTATTATTAAAAACATATAAAATCCCCTAGTAACTAGGAATAAACATCTTTTTTAATTTAACAGTGGATAACCATAAGCGAACATAAATGAGTCCCAAATTTTCCTATCCTTTTTAAGAAAATTTCCTTTAACGTTACTAGGAAAATTGGTAGTAAAGTTATGAATTCCCTAAACTGTTTCTTGTCCATAAAATGTTATCATTTCTTCAAATCTAAATGATTATTAGATAAAGTATTCTTGGTGAGGTATTTATTTTCATAAAATATTGTAATCTCTACCACCCTCCACTGTTTTCTGACTCATAAGGTCTCATTTGATAGATTTATGAATCTGATGGACTTTCCTTTCAAAGTACTTTTTATATTTATTTTATCTTACTATTTTCAATATTCCATTTCTGTCTTTGATTTTTACCATTTAGTTCTACATTTATTAAATCATGCATACTATTACGGAAAACTTAAGCGGTAGGTGCCATTAGAAAGATAATTTCTTAGATGAAGAAACCTCGCTTAGGGAGATGAATTTTTTTATTTAATTTAAATAATAAAGCTATTGGAGGCCAGGAACACTAATCCAAGAATATGGCTTAGACATAACATCATACTTCAAATTTTAGCAACCAATCTTGGAATTGTTTGAATATTGAACTTAACTAAATTATGGGTATTATAAAATACCTAATTATATAGCTATGTTGTTTTAAATTTGATGTACTAAATTGAAGCTAGAAATACATATGCATGCAAATTATATATAAGTACATTATAGGGATTGCTATGTAAATTTTTTAAAATAGTTCTTATGAAGCATTTGTTAGTGTTTTCATACATGGAGGTAATACAGTTAGATGTACTTAGTCTCTAAAACTTTTAATGATTCATGTTCCTTGATATTTTTTCAGTTTGCTGACTCTAAGTATCAGCCTTGATCACTTTGATATTCTGCTTCAGTAATTTTCCAATACTTTATTTGGCTAAAAAAAATGCTACTCTTATAATAGAGTTAGAAATGTATGCAGTTAAAATTAAGCAGATTTGATTCAATTCCATATTTTTCTGATATTATGTCTTTTAAAATTGAGAGTATATTAAAATTATCCCACATGTAATTAATGCAATTTCCCCAGAGTCTAATTTGAAAATTACTAAGTTGCTGATAGTTTCAACATATCATTGAACAGGTATAAGAGTTCATGAAGTCCTCAGTAGCTATCAACTATTTCGAAAAATAACATGAAGTACTAATGGGGCTAAAAGTAAGAAATTAAACTTATATTTAAATATGTTTTTCATGAATTTATTTTTAAGAGTAAGATATCAAAATTGCAATTCATAACTTTACAGATACCAAGTAAGTAGCATAAGTTTAATTCAAAAGTATTTAGGAACAAGGTTTGGGATGATTAAATTATAGACTTTTAAACTGCAAAATGATTAGGATATTGCAGGTAAATGTCTTCTTCCCCTTCCTATCAGAGAAAAAAATAAGCATAAATAGCACATTTGTGCACATATCTCTAGAAAATCATCTTCAATTTTAAAATGTACTTAATTACTCTTGAGAAACTCTATTTAAAAGAAAATTGGTCTTGAAATGGAAGACTAAAGATCGATGTCAGTGTGGAAAATTGAAAAATCATGAAACAAAGAGAATGAGGGAAAGTTACTTTAGAAGAATGTGTGCAAACAAAGTAGAATTTAATTTCTGCTACTAGAGAGAAAAAAACTTTCCCATTCATCTCAATTGACTACCATTCTAGATATTTATACTTAGCTATCAATCTCTTTTTAGCATTAATGGAGAATCTTCATGGTGTTATTAAATTACATTTAGTCTCTGTTTGCATTCATCCTGTAACAAGCCCCAGATTGATACTTGTATACTGTCAACATCCGTGCATCTAATGGACAGTGGCAATAAAATTCTCCACATAAATTGTGCAATTACCTTTTTTTTCAGTCTGAGCAAATAGAACAGCTTCAGTTTAGATAGTATGTTAGCAACATCTGCTTTAAAATAAACCCCGCTGTACTCCAAGGAAGTTCCACAAATTTATTACAAACTATAACATGACCAGCCTTAGAAAATATTGAACACATATCCATCAGAATGTTTAATGTACCTTTTATTTTTTACCATTAATTTGTATATTTTAACCATTATAATTAGGCTACAGTTATAAAGGCTACTATCCAAAATGTTTCCCATTTGTATGCTTTGTAATTATATTTGATTGCTGTATCACTACAGCAATTAGTTACATATACCTTCATAAAGACAACTCCTCAAATTTAATAAAGAAGTACTATATAACTGTAGTGTTCATTTCACAATAAAAAATGTAATACCCTATTCAAAAATTACTAGAACTTTAAAAATGGCAAAAGTAAGGTATTGAACTTGCTTCTAAGATTTTTGTTATTTTATATAGATCACTCGTTAATAAGTCTATATCTGTGTTCACATCACATCACAATGTTTGCCTTAAGAATAGTGTTAGAAAAATATCTCACAATTATACTAGATCAATAAATAATATTTTAAATAGCTTCTTGTCTTTGAATTAGGTTCTTTGATAGCATTCCAAAATTCAAGCCTGTCAATAGGAAAAAAAATGAAAGTGGAAAAGAAAAATTTGCATTAAAATTTTAGTTAATTCAGTTAAATATGTCAAGTTAGGACTTGACATATTTGGGAAAAAATTAAGTGCCAATCTAATTAACTTAGAGGCTGAAGAAATGGTACAGCAGTAGGGTTCTTGCCTTATACAAAGTTGACCTTGATTAGATCTCTGGCATCCCAGGGGTATAACCTCCCAGTCACTCCAGAAGTTAAACCTGCATGTAGTGTCAGTAGTAAAAATCACCAGGTTTGACCCTAAGCAAACGAAATTTTAGATTGAAATTTTAGATAGAAATTTTATGTTTTAAGATAGGTCATCACATATATATATATCCACTTATATATTTGTATATTATACTTTGTATTAAAAATCTTTATTTTAACTTTATTCTAGTTATTTATGTGACAAAAATTAAAAATTTATATTAATTTTCCAAATGCTTATGTAATGCTTATAACTTTGTAGCATACTTTACACACAGAAATGATGGTTGAATGTGTGAATGAACATATGAACAGATCAATCTTTAATCTAACCTGATTTTAATTTTATACTTGAATTTATATCCAAACTAATTCAAAGAGATTGTAACCTAATCCAAAGAGATTCAAACCTAATCTAAAGAGAATGTTTACATTTCCCAATATATTTTTCTCACCTATTAAAATCCTGTACCCACATTTACCTCTTTCCCCCATCTCTTCACACTGACTTGGCTAGAGTCATGTTTTAATAAAACAAAACAAACTTATTGAAAGAAATTTACTTAGCAATATATGAGGGGAGAAAAAGAGGGAGTGATTGTGTTTAAAAGAGACATGATTTTTTCTAGAGGGGATGGTGAGAAACAGACAAGGCAGAGTTTTTTTTAAATGGAATTATTACTATTAGTAATACATTAATTTATTTAACTAATTTTATTACTACTAGTACTATTACAATTATTATTATTATTATTTTGTTTTTGGGGCCACACCCGGTGACGCTCAGGGGTTACTCCTGGCTATGCGCTCAGAAGTCGCTCCTGGCTTGGGGGACCATATGGGACACGGGGGGATCGAACCGCCGTCCGTCCTAGGCTAGCGCAGGCAAGGCAGGCACCTTACCTCTAGCGCCACCGCCCAGCCCCTTTACAATTATTTTTGTAGCACATTGATCTATATCTGCTGACTAGATACAATTAATTAAAATATTGTCTCCCAGTCTCTCACTACAAAAAAAACTATATAGGGAAACAAAGCAAAACACCAGTATCAAAGAAGCTTTCATTTCTGGTCATGAGCAATTATTGCGATGACTTTAGCCCATATAAGTAACAATTATATGAAATGTAAAGGGATATATTTTCAAATATTTACAACACGCATTGTAAAGCAGAGATTCGCAAGAAAGGGAAATAAAGTGAGTTAAATTTATTGGTTTCCTCAGATTTCCAAATTCAGAAAGAGGGAAAAGGGCCAGATTTTGGCAGTATCTCTAAGATGAAGGGATGACTCTCTTACTCCCTTGTACTCACTTCAGTCTCTGTTGTGAAATGTTACTTGTATTTCAAATTAGAACTTCTGAAAATAAGGCTCAGGTTTTAACTCCAATTAATCCTGCTCAGTGAGTCTATTGCTCCTGGCAGTGCTTCCTTTCATTTCTTTTTGTTTTGAGGTAGTTGGTCACACCTCATTCTGCTCCATATTTATTCCTCATTCTTTCCTCAGGGATCACACCTGATAGTGTGCTCTGGGGACCATATGTGGTGCTAGGAATTGAACCTGTGTCAGCCTCTTGTAAGGCAACTAACTGCCTTAGCAGCTTAACTACCGTATTTGGTGATGTATAAGAGGACCGGCCGTTTAAGACGACCCCCTAATTTTGCAGTTAAAACATAGGTTTAGGCCTATATTTGCTCTATCAGACAGAACGTTCCTGTGCTGTATATGTTCCTGTGCTCATGTGCCACAATGAGCCAAACACAACAAGCAAAGGTTCAAAGGTTATACTGTAATTGTCTTCCTCTCTGACTCCGGCCAATCTGAGCAGGCTTTTTACATTGTAGATTTGGGTCCAGAACATTGTCTAATTTGTATGCATAAAACGCCTGCTTGGATTGGCTGAGTTAGAGAGGTGGTCCAAGCAGCCTTGCAGTGATTGGTGCAGGATCGAGTTGGAAAACCATTTTGTGGCAATATTCAGATAATTTTTGTTTAGCAGCATATTGAAACATTTTTCGGGATATACTTGGTGTATAAGACGACCCCCGATTTTTGCTTGACCTTTTTTTTGTTTCAAAAGTCGTCTTATACGCCGGAAAATACTGTATGTCTCTGGTATTCTGAAGCAGTTTTATCAGCTACCTTTAATTTTTGCTCTGGAAGCCAAACTCTTTTTCACCCTCACCCTCACCCCAGTATATATATGCTTTTGCTAGACAGCAGTGCCATGGACAAAAATTTTTTTCTATACATTGCTTTTTCGATGAGTCATGTGACTTGTCATTCAGAAACTCTTTTTTTTTTTTTGGCAGGAGCAATAATAGTACAGCAGATAAAGCATTTTCCTTGCACGCTGAGGACCCAGTTCAATTTTGACACCACATATGGTCTCGAAACCTTGCAGAGTGATATCTGATTGCAGAATCAGAAGTGAGTGCTAAGCATTGACTGCAAGTGTAATTCAAAAACAAAAATCAAAAACAGCAATTGGATTTTTGCCTATGACTACTTTTGGGTGGGAAGATTTTCTTTCACTCTCTCAGTAGATCAGTTTAAATTTAATGTTCTGTAGGAAGAAAAAAATAAATGTTTTCCAAATATATCTCAATGGATGTTTTCCCCAAAAGTGTAAAGACATTCAATAGTAATAAGAAAATACCACTAATAATCAGTGAAGCTCAACTTATAACCACAATTAATTAGCATCAATCACCAAAAAGACAATAACAAGTATTGTTTGGAGTAAAATGAGAAATGAGGAAGAAGAAAAGATAAGTCTTCTACATTATATATGATAATATAAATTGATGTACTGTTTAGAGAATACAGTATGCATATAGTGAACATTTTATTTTCACCGTATATATCTCTAAAATTAGTGAAATTGGTATCTCAAAAAATCTGTCCTCCTATGTGAATTGCAGTATTATTCATAATACATAATAACAAAACAAATTATATAATTATGTAATTAAATATTATTTATCCAGAAAAAGTATTTAGCCATTACCACATCATGGATGAAACTAGAGGAAATTTACTTTGTAAAATAAATATTATGCAAAATGAATAAAAAAAACACATATGGCGGGTCTTCAGAACATAAAAACCGGCCGGCAGACTGCTGCAGAAGCTGGATTCCCTGTTTGGGACATCAGGCGGGGAAAAGACACGGATCTAAGCCTGCGCAGAGGGGCCCAACTGTGAGTGTGAACTGTAAATATCTGTCTACTGTCCTCTTGTGTGAAACTCTTGGGAGTGGGGCAAAAGAGCTCCAGAAATCTGCTCTCCCTCTCCCGGAGGCCATTTCCAGGGCGGGACTTCAGAACATAAAAACCGGCCGGCAGACTGCTGCAGAAGCTGGATTCCCTGCTTGGGACATCAGGCGGGGAAAAGACACGGATCTAAGCCTGCGCAGAGGGGCCCAACTGTGAGTGTGAACTGTAAATATCTGTCTACTGTCCTCTTGTGTGAAACTCTTGGGAGTGGGGCAAAAGAGCTCCAGAAATCTGCTCTCCCTCTCCCGGAGGCCATTTCCAGGGCGGGACTTCAGAACATAAAAACCGGCCGGCAGACTGCTGCAGAAGCTGGATTCCCTGCTTGGGACATCAGGCGGGGAAAAGACACGGATCTAAGCCTGCGCAGAGGGGCCCAACTGTGAGTGTGAACTGTAAATATCTGTCTACTGTCCTCTTGTGTGAAACTCTTGGGAGTGGGGCAAAAGAGGCTCCATCAGAGCACGGCCGCTCCGCTTCGCTACGCGGCCATGCGCTCCTTCTAAGAAAAGAACACCATTGCAACAATAAGAAAAAAATCACAATAAGAACTGTGCAATATCAGAGAAGCAAGCATTTCTCTCTGGACTGTCTTCTCTGTTGCATGCTCGGGCCTAAGATTTGACCCAGTGTGAGGCTTCATCCACGGAGGACTCCCCTCCCTTAGAGGCAAGTCAGCCCATCCAGAATGGGAGGAGCCAGAGGAGTGTGCTGCCTACATCATATAGACAATGAATACCACCACAACACGTAGAAAAACCCACAATACAAGTGTGACAATGGGGAAACAACGCAGGCCAGCATCAGACATAGAGAATGAAGATGACAATTCTGAGGACCAGATAATGACTGAACAACTAATCAACCTCTCAGATAAGGACTTTAGACTAGCAATATGGAAGGTGCTCAACAGACTCCAAGAAACCATGGATCGAGTTGAACAGAACACTAATAAGAACCAAGAAAATATGAAGGCAGAAATGACAAAACTCCAAACTGAAATAACATGTCAACTAACAGGACTGAAAAAGTCAGTAAACGAAGTGAATGACAAAATGGATAAGCTCTGGGACAGGGTATCAGAAGCTGAGAATAGACTTGGTGCTGTGGAAGATGAGATACATAACAATTCCATACAGCAGGAGAGATTGGACAAAAAACTTAAAGCAAATGAGCAGACAACGGAAAAATTAGTCAAAGAATGGGAACAGATGAAAATAGAAGTCTATGATAAGATCAACAGAAACAACTTAAGAATCATTGGCGTCCCAGAGACCCAGGAAGAAAATTCCCAGGAAGAATCAATGGTCAAGAACATCATTAAAGAGAAACTTCCAGAGCTAAAGAATATAGGTGATCAAATCCTGCATGCTTGAAGAGTACCAACCAAAAGAGACCCCAGAAAAACCACCCCAAGACACATCCTAGTCACAATGACAAATCCCACAGATAGAGACAGAATTCTGAAAACAGCAAGATCAAAAGGGGAAATTACATTCAAGCAAGCATCCTTGAGATTTACATCAGACCTGTCACCAGAAACACTCAATGCCAGAAAGCAGTGGTGGGATATTGTGACAAGACTGAATGAAATGAATGCTTCACCCAGAATACTGTACCCAGCAAAACTCACTTTCCGGTTTGACGGAAGAATACATGGTTTCACTGACAAAAAGCAGCTCAGAAACTTTACAGACACAAAACCAGTCTTAAGAGAAAAACTGAAAGACCTAATTTAAGACAAGACTAACCAAAAGACACCAAATTTCGATATAAAGATGGCATTAAATCCCAGGACAATTCTTTCTCTCAAAGTCAATGGACTAAATGCACCAGTCAAGAGACACAGAGTGGCTAAATGGATCAAAAACCTCAATCCAAACTTCTGCTGCCTACAAGAAACACACCTGAATAGTCAGAACAAACATAGACTCAAAATAAAAGGCTGGAGAAAAATCATCCAAGCAAACAACACCCATAAAAAAGCTGGAGTGGCCATACTAATATCAGATAATGCAAACTTTATACTCAGGAAGGTTGTAAGGGACAAAGATGGACATTTTATATTAATCAAGGAGTATATAGAGCAGGAATAATTCACTCTCCTAAACATATATGCACCAAATGAGGGGCCAGCAAAATATTTAATACAACTGTTGACAAATCTGAAAAATAATATCAATAACAACACAATAATTGTGGGGGACCTTAACACGGCTTTGTCAACACTGGATAGGTCAACCAGACTGAAACCCAACAAGAATATACTAGACCTGAGGAGAGAAATGGAAGAAAGAGGCCTAGTGGATATATATAGGACACTCCACCCCCAGAAACCTGGATACACATTCTTCTCCAATGTACATGGGACATTCTCCAGGATAGACTACATGCTGGCACATAAAACATATCTCCATAATATCAAGAGGATAGAAATTTTGCAGACTACCTTTGCTGACCACAAGGCTCTGAAATTATTTGTGAATTCCAAAGGGACTCAGAAGAAAAACATTAACACCTGGAAGTTAAACAGCCTCATACTCAATAACCAGTGGGTCCGAGATGAAATCAAGGAGGAAATCAAAAGGTTCCTGGAAACAAATGACAATAAAGACACAAACTCTCAGAACTTATGGGACACAGCAAAAGCAGTACTGAGAGGAAAATTTATAGCTTTGCAAGCACACATCAGGAAGGAAGAAGGAGCTTACCTGAGTAGCTTAATGACACAGCTAATAGAACTAGAAAGTGCTCAACAAAAGGACCCAAAAATAGGAAGACAGAAGGAAATAACAAAGCTGAGAGCAGAAATCAATGAAGTGGAAACCCAAAAAACAATCCGAAAGATCAACGAAAGCAGAAGTTGGTTCTTTGAAAAAATAAACAAGATTGATAGACCACTGGCAAACCTAACAAAGAAAGAGAGAGAGAGAAACTTGATAACTCGTATTAGGAATGAAAAAGGAGAGATCACTACTGATATGACAGAGATTCAAAGGGTAATCAGAAACTACTTTGAGAAACTCTACGCCACTAAAAATGAGAACCTGGAAGAAATGGATAAATTCTTGGACTCTTATAATCTTCCACGGTTGAAGGAAGAGGATGTAGCATATCTAAACACCCCCATCACCATTGATGAAATCAAAACGGTAATCAAAGGTCTGCCGAAAAACAAAAGCCCAGGCCCAGATGGATTCACTAATGAATTCTTTCAAACTTTCCAAGAGGAACTACTACCAATCCTGGCAAGACTCTTTCATGAAATTGAACAAACAGAAACACTTCCAAATAGCTTTTATGAAGCCAACATCACCTTGATACCTAAACCAGACAGAGATGCTACAAAAAAAGAAAATTACAGACCAATATCGCTGATGAATGCCGATGCAAAGATCTTCAACAAAATCCTGGCAAATAGGATTCAATGCCTCATTAAGAAGATCATCCACTACGATCAAGTAGGTTTCATCCCAGGAATGCAAGGCTGGTTTAACATCCGTAAATCCATCAACATCATACACAACATCAATAACAAGAAAAATAAAAAACACATGATCATATCAATAGATGCAGAGAAAGCATTTGATAAGGTCCAACACCCATTCTTGATCAAAACTCTCAGCAAGATGGGAATGGAAGGAACCTTTCTCAATCTAGTTGAAGCCATCTACCACAAGCCAATGGCAAATATTATCCTCAACGGAGAAAAACTAAAAGCCTTCCCTCTAAATTCTGGTACAAGACAAGGCTGTCCTCTCTCACCACTCCTATTCAACATAGCACTGGAAGTACTTGCTATACCGATTAGGCAAGAAAAAGATATCAAGGAAATTCAGATAAGAAAGGAAGAAGTCAAGCTCTCACTGTTTGCAGATGACATGATACTCTACTTAGAAAACCCTAAAGACTCCACCAAAAAGCTTCTAGAAACAATAGACTCATATAGCAAGGTGGCAGGCTACAAAATTAACACACAAAAATCAATGGCCTTTCTATACACCAATAGCAATAAGGAAGAAATGGACATTAAGAAAACAATCCCATTCACAATAGTGCCACACAAACTCAAATATCTTGGAATCAACTTGACTAAAAATGTGAAGGACCTATACAAAGAAAACTATAAAACTCTGCTCCAAGAAATAAGAGAGGACACGCGGAAATGGAAACGCATACCCTGCTCGTGGATTGGCAGGATTAACATCATCAAAATGGCAATACTCCCCAAGGCATTATACAGATTTAATGCTATCCATCTAAAGATACCCATGACATTCTTCAAAGAAGTGGATCAGGCACTTTTGAAATTCATTTGGAACAATAAACACCCTCGAATAGCTAAAGCAATCATTGGGAAAAAGAATATGGGAGGAATTACTTTCCCCAACTTTAAACTGTACTACAAAGCAATAGTTATCAAAACAGCATGGTATTGGAATAAGGACAGGCCCTCAGACCAGTGGAATAGACTTGAATACTCAGAAAATGTTCCCCAGACATACAACCACCTAATTTTCGATAAAGGAGCAGGAAACCCTAAATGGAGCAGGGAAAGCCTCTTCAACAAGTGGTGTTGGCACAATTGGATAGCCGCTTGCAAAAAATTGAACGTAGACCCCCAGCTATCATCATGCACGAAGGTAAAATCCAAATGGATTAAAGACCTCGATATCAGCCCCAAAACCATAAGATATATAGAACAGCACATAGGCAAGACACTCCAGGACATTACAGGCATCTTCAAGGAGGAAACTGCACTCTCCAAGCAAGTGAAAGCAGAGATTAACAGATGGAAATATATTAAGCTGAGAAGTTTCTGCACCTCAAAGGAAATAGTGCCCAGGATACAAGAGCCACCCACTGAGTGGGAGAAACTATTCACCCAATACCCATCAGATAAGGGGCTAATCTCCAAAATATACAAGGCACTGACAGAACTTTACAAGAAAAAAACATCTAATCCCATCAAAAAATGGGGAGAAGAAATGAACAGACACTTTGACAAAGAAGAAATACAAATGGCCAAAAGACACATGAAAAAGTGCTCCACATCACTAATCATCAGGGAGATGCAAATCAAAACAACGATGAGATACCACCTCACACCACAGAGAATGGCACACATCACAAAGAATGAGAACAAACAGTGTTGGCGGGGATGTGGAGAGAAAGGAACTCTTATCCACTGCTGGTGGGAATGCCATCTAGTTCAACCTTTATGGAAAGCGATATGGAGATTCCTTCAAAAACTGGAAATCGAGCTCCCATATGATCCAGCTATACCACTCCTAGGAATATACCCTAGGAACACAAAAATACAGTACAAAAACCCCTTTCTTACACCTATATTCATTGCAGCACTATTTACCATAGCAAGACTCTGGAAACAACCAAGATGCCCTTCAACAGATGAACGGCTAAAGAAACTGTGGTACATATACACAATGGAATATTATGCAGCTGTCAGGAGAGATGAAGTCATGAAATTTTCCTATACATGGATGTATACGGAATCTATTATGCTGAGTGAAATAAGTCAGAGAGAGAGAGAAAAACGCAGAATGGTCTCACTCATCTATGGGTTTTAAGAGAAATGAAAGACATTCTTGCAATAATAATTTCCAGACACAAAAGTGAAAAGAGCTGGATGTTCCAGCTCACCATAGGAAGCTCACCACAAAGAGTGATGAGTTTAGTTAGAGAAATAACTACATTTTGAACTTTCCTTATAACGATAATGTATGAGGGAAATGGAGAGCCTGTTTAGAGTACAGGCGGGGGTTGGGTGGGTAGGAGGGAGACTTGGACATTGGTGATGGGAATGTTGCACTGGGGATGGGTGGTGTTCTTTACATGACTGAAACCCAAAAACAATCATGTATGTAATCAAGGTGTTTAAATAAAAAAAAAAACACATATGGAGTCGAAGAGATTTGAACTTTTACAAGCAAAGAACAAAGGTGGTTTATAGTTACTGGGTGGTTAAAGAAACGAGAAGTTTTTATAGACAGATTAAAAATTTCAACGTTAAGTCAATGTTTCAGAGCTTTTAATACAAGTATTTAAGTTACTAACACTATGTTGTATATTTGAAGTTTATAAATAAGGTAGATTTAAAGATTCTCACTATACAAACTTAGAAAACTTATGTCAGATGATATATATTATTAAATTCACAATGTGACGTAACAAATAAACTAGTTAAGCATCTTAAATAATAGTTTTTTATTTCTCAATTATAACTCAATAAACCTGAAAGTGTAACCGAAAATGAAACAGGTTCCAAAGGGTAGTGTTGATACAGAAATGCAGGTAAGCAATGTAACTAGATTATTCCCTCTTTACAAATGAGTTATCTATAAAGTTCTGAAATGTTAATTAAAATAAATCAGAGACTATAAATTTGAAAATAAAAATGTCTAGGGCTGGAGCAGTGGTGCTAGAGGCAAGGTGTCTGCTTGAAAACTCTAGCCTAGGATGAACCGCGATTCAATCCCCCGGTTTCCCATATGGTCACCCCGACCCAGGAGCGATTTCTGAGCATATAGCCAGGAGTAACTCTGAGTGTCAACGGGTGTGCCCTACCCAAAATAAAGTAAAATTTAAAAAATGTGCATTTACATTTGGAAGTAGACTATGAGAGCAGAAATTATCTGTGCTTTATCAAGATTTCATACACCGAAATTACTTTATATAGCTATCATATTTTTCTTGGCATACTGTATAACAGATTTTATTTATTTGTATGAGAAAAATCTATATAAAATGTTACAGTTACAGTTTGACCAGGTCCCAATTCTACATTTGTTTGTTTGTTTGTTTATTTGTTTTGGACCATACTTGATGGAACTCAAGGGTTACTTTTGATTCTGCAATCAGAAATCTCTCCTGGCAGAATTGGGGGACGATCTGGGGTGCGGGTGACGGAACCCTGGTCCGGTTAGCTGCACACAAGGCAAATGCCCTACAGCTGTTCTATCATTCTGGCCATTCTATTTACATGTTTTAATTTTAAAGTTATTTTAAATTTTGTACCAGGTTTACTCCTGGCTCTTACTCTTTGTGGATCCAGGTGTCAGTCTTCAGTGGTAGAGATCTAATCTGGGTCTACTATTTGCAAGACAAGTGCCTTCCCATTGTACTATCTCTAGGTACCCAACTTTAATGCATAAAATCTTCCATTCTGAAAAATTCCTCACTATCAGGCATACCAGGAGAGTAGGTTGCTCTATATGTTACATTTTAATAGAAGATTTATTTTGGAACCTGAATACATATAATGCACACATATTTGGTTTGAGACAGGTGGTCTAGTGTTAGAAAAATATGTTTCATATATGTGAGATTGCATTTGATCACCTATATTTAATAAATACTTAAATGAATAAATAAGTATTTTAAATACTAAGAATAAAATAATCAACAGGATTATATTGATTTAAGCCAGTTTTTCATGGGATTTTTAAATGCTTTTTTCCATTTATTTTTGTAATAATCTTGAGATTCAACAGAAGATTAAATTTAGAAACTCAAAAAAAATGCAGTCTTTCAAATAGGAAAAAAAGTTTTCCCTTTGAAGAGGAACCATTTAATGATGTCAATACATGAAATAATAGAGTGTGATTGAAAAATGTATGGAGGGCATAAAGTAGAAATGAACAAAATGGAAAGGGAACACTGGATGGGCAAGAACAATAAAGGAATTTTGTAATAAAATTGAGTAGGGTCACAAATAGTAATCAGTCTTGAATGCTTACTTGGAAGTTCAGAAATTCTCGGACATGTTAAAAAAAAGGTTGCTTAAAATAACAAAAATAATCTTTTAGGGATATCCAACAGCTCTGAGAATATAATAAAGATTCAGTTCACCTAGTCTACCTACTCAATAGTAGTGATTTATTTCTTCCAAACTATGACTGGTTTTGGAAAAGGGCATGATACCACTCATCTTTGTATTTGGTTGGCACTAAAGGAAAAATGTCTTACTATATTTAAATATCTTCCTTTTTTGTGATTGATGTTCAAGTGTTTGTGACTTTGAGAGAAGGGATATACTTGAATAATTATAAATATATATGTCTTATGAATACAACTCATAAATAAACAAAATAATTTTGTATGAATAATAGAATCAAAATAATGCTTAATATAATTTTTGAAAGACAGTTATGAACCTGGTTAACTATTATCAAATTATTTAAAGAAGGTAACATTAGTGCTGTAGCTCTCATTCCTTAGTTTTCAATGAAAGCAAACCTAATTCTATATCTGTAAATGCCCCAAGGTTAAAATATTGAAACCTATATATAACCAACCACAATCAGCCAGCTTAATTTAAGTTATCACCAATAAATTATTTCTTGATTTGTTTAATTTTTCACTATCAGACTACTAAAATAAACCTTCATCTTTCTTGATCTTAAATTAAGATCAGGGATCCAAATTACAAGCTGCAAATTCCTTTAGGTTTGGACTGCTGAAAATGTAAAGAATGATTCTGTTTTATTTTTGTTTGCATGTCTGTTTCCTCCTGAAAAATATACTATAAAGACGGTAACCCTTCCCTTATTAAAAATGATCCCTAATTTTTCATATATAAACTACCCCCTGTGAAGGTTATTTAAAACATTAGTCAGCCATCTTTCCTCCTTTTGTTACTTGTAAAGCTCTCTTCCTTCCCCATCTTATCTTTTTACCAATTGTCTCTTTTAACAGCATGGATCTCAGTCTTTTTTGTCTGTAGTAGCTTACAATTTTCAATTGCGGTGTCTTATCCCTAAGCATCTCCAGCTAGATGTTGCCAATTATTTCAATTACATATTCAAAATAATTTTAGGTGATTTTGGGGAGGTCATAGTGACACTTAGAGTATACTCCTGACTCTGCTCAGGAATTACTAAAAGTGATGCTCCAGAGACCAAATGAGGTGATGGCGATCAAACATGGTTTGGCCACAGGAAAGGCAAGCACTTCACCAGCCTTATTATCATTCTCATGCCACAAATAAACTTCTTTTAAAGTCATTATCACAGTTTGTTTCTATGATGTCAATTTTTCTTCTATTACAATAGTTTCTTACTTTTTTTGAATTTTGGTCTTTGTAAACAATATCTACCAGTGGTTTTAAATCAATGATCTAGGTTAAATAACATATCAAAAAGAAAATCCTATATAGCAAAGAGAAAATTGAAAAGAGGCCCATATAATGGGCAAAAACCCCTAAGTTAAAGTTTTCTGTTTTCTTTCTGCAAATATGCCAAGTGTTCTTTGGTAAGAAATTTTGATTCAATAATTCAATTAAAATATCATAATGGTACACATTTTCCTCATTGAGAACTAAGACTATTTTCCTCATTAAATATTCATGAAGAGCATTATTTCTAGCTAATCCTTCTGTAATATCTGTACCAAGTATGCTTTTTTATACATTAACTCAGTATTACCAATTTCCATTGCAATAAAGGAAGTGTATATCTCTTATCTTATGATGATCCATAACTAGTGGAGAATATTTATGGTTATATACAACTTTAAAACTTAATTTGTTTACTTTTTATTTTATCTTTAATTACTTTGGGGATAAAATGGCATATTTTAGCCAGGATTTTATGTCTTTGTAATTTTTTCTGCCACATTTTCCTTTTCAACCATCTTTTCATATTATTTGTGGAGTATTTTAATTCATAAATTATCTACAAAAAAAAGTCTTAAGTTGCCAAATTTTTTTAAAGAAAGGTAAAACCAAAACAACTAGCACTATATTTATATAGAAAGCTTGATGTTGTGTCTCATTCTATTCACAGTAGTTAACAGGTGTGAATTGCTTCTTCACTAGCATAAATTTCCTGCTGTGAAGCCCTTTGTTCACTTCATGCTGCTTCCTTGCTCTATTATGACTGAAAAAAATACCTGATTCTACCTTAATGTAATTTTAAATGGTTTACTGCTTTGAATAAAGTTTATTTGTGAGGCCTTTCCTAAAATAAAAATGAATACAGTACAACAAACAAATAACCACAGACAATATATACAATCATTGATTCCAGAAAGACCATGGGAAATTTGTATATATGCACAAACATATAAAAAAGGCATATCATGTTATATGAATACACACAAAGTGTGTGGACATTAGGGTTTTATATTTTATAGAAGTGTATGCTTATGTACAAAGTTTGTGTATGTATGTATTTTTTGTAAGAAATGTTAGTTCAATACTACAGGTAAAAAGTATTTCATTAATTCCCTCAACATTATTTTAACGCAATGACTTACAAAGATGTTAAATAAACAGTTGCTTTTGTGACTCAATATTCCAGTACCAATCCCCTCTACCAGTGTTAACTGCCATCCATCACTGTACCCAGTTTTCCACCAAAAACCCAAGCCTACCCCTTTAACCGGCACTAAACTATTTTCTATTCCTTGTTATAACAGCATGGTAAATTATTTTAGAATAGTTCAATAAAAGAAAATTTGTGAAATTGTTAAATCTCACAATGGTGTATTTAAAGTCATTGTCTGAGGAATTACTGAGCTGTTGGTTGTAAGTTGAGCATTCTGTGTTACTGTTTTCACTTACTGATGTTAGTGAGCTATTAACTTTTTTTCTCATTTAATTACTGTGATCCTACTTTAGGTATCTGTATTGCAGATTAGGAACTATTAGATCCAGAAGTTGTAGAACTAGGATTCTTAGCCTCATTCCTCTAGAGGAAATTCTGGAGTTTTCGGTCTAAAGATCCACCTGTGAATTTTATGGGCTTGGCATTTGTTCTGAGATTAGTCAGGAAACTCTGAAGCTCTGCCAACTACATGGCAGATGTTAAGGGATGTGGTGTGGCTGCTGGGCTTCCAACAATATCGGGGTGGTGTTGAGGGGACACTGCCAGCTACCACTCTAAGAAAAGCCTAGTTTTTAACCTGACAACCTGTTTGCTTTCCTTCTACTTGGATTCTTCTCCAAAATAGTCATTAAGCAGTCAAGCTAGGTTGCTTATATGGTGAAAGCCATGGAATCTGGGTATGTTTGCCAGAACATTGGCAAGGTAGGGACTTTGCTTGCCCTTCTGAGGGATCACAGAATTTTCAAGCTGTAAACCTGTGTACGTAGGAACTTCATAGGCTTGTCATCTCTTCAAAGATCAGTTTGATGGGGCTGGAGCTGTGGCACAAGCGCTAGGGCATTTGCCTTGCATGCTCTAACCTAGGATGGACCGTTGTATGATCCATGATCCCCCGGCAACCCATATAGTCCCCTAAGCCAGGAGTGATTTCTGAGCACATAGTCAGGAATAACCCCTAAGCATTACTGGGTATACGGCCTAGAAAGCAATAAATAAATAAACATATAAATAAATAAATAAATAAAATAAATTAAAAAAAAAGATTAGTCTGAAATGTACTCTCTATTATCTAACCTGCCTTTGAATTTTAGAGTAGAATCTTGGAGATTCATCTGAACTGGGTGAAATTACTTCTGGAAAATTTTATATGCTTAGTTTCAATGATAAACTTATAATCATAAGTATAATCTATTAAGATTTTAAGAGACACTTGTTAAGTAAATTATCATGGCCTCATGCATTATTTAGTATATGTTTGTTCATTATCTGCTGAGTTTCCATAGTCCTCCTGATTTGTTCATTTCTAAACAATAAACTAACTAAAATACGGTAATTAAGAAAGACATGCTTAAAAAGTAAAAACTGAAATAAATAGCTGCTTTAAAATGATTCTGTATTTATTATATTATTAAAGAAGATTCAGTAAAGACATTGTAAAAAGTAACAAACTTAATTTTTATAGTAGTTAAATCCGGGGTTTAGAAGCTAGTTCTGAGGGATTTAGAACATACTTTACTTTCAGGTTTTAGGTGTGATCCCTTCAAATGCAGGTCCCCCAGAATTGCAGGGAGCAATCATTAAGCAACATGTTTGTAGTATTCTTAGTGTTATGTCTCACCACCAGCATTAGTTAGTGGCTTACCACTCAATAAGAAAAACCATTCAATTAACATTCTATTAATATTATTGAGGATGGTCTAAAAAAATCACATTAATTAAAATAACACAAGAAAGCCAAATTTAATTAGTCATTTGATATATACAAGAAAAATTCCATTGGCAAATTTATGATTACCAAAGAAATCACTAGAATAAAAACATGCCTGATATTAAATATTAACCTATATTTATTTATTCATTAACTCATTTATTTAATTATTTATTTCAATAATTGCCAATTCCACTTTATCTATAGTTACATGTATCTAGAGATAACTCAGAAGTTCAGGTATGAGATTGAAACTGAACTTGAAGAAAAGAGTCTATTGCAGGGTTTATGCCTACACAGACTGGTAATTCATACTTTAACGATCTAAGCACACCAATGAACATACCATACACATTTTTGGAACTTGTAAATAATCCAGACTACTGGAGAAACACCACAGAGACAAAACTAGAAAGATAATCTTTACAGACTATTACCTCGGCCAAGAATTATTTTTTTCTTCTTAACATTATAATAAAGTATGCTATTCTAAGATTTGCTTTAGCTCAATGAGAGAGAATGTGTTCATCTTTGTATATATATATATGTGGAAATAAAAAATTCTGCCAAGCCTGTAGATTTTGAGTTTATAAAATATTTGCAATAATATTAAACATATTAATATGGAAATACCTTGAGTTCTATATATATAATATAAATTGATGTGTAAATTCCAAAGCTAATGAGGAAAATGCATATATATATATATAATAAACTAAGAAAAAATGGGACTTTTAGGAAAGGAGAGAGGAAAGGAAAAGGTGTCGTATATTAGAGAAAGCAGATGCACTGTATTTAGATCTATTTCCTTTTAAATAGAAAGCTTTATCCGAAAGAAATTTTATGTTTGGTAAGCACCTTATTTCTGTAGATTACCAGTTTTGATGCTCTAAGGAGTTAAGGGAAGGACAAGTTTTGTACATGAGACTATGATACTACATTGTTCTCAGCCTGAAATAATCAGTGTTCCAATAGGCACAGTTTGTGTGTCCTATTATACCATAAGGGAGTCTGTCCTGTACATCTTGTGGGGGGTATTCTTTAATAAACAATAAGGAAAAATGAATATATCCAGCTAATAGGCCAACTTATGCAAATACCAGCTAGAGAAGGAATAAAGGATTTTGCTAAAATGATTTAATAGGTGATAAAATTTGGCCAAGAAATAGCAGAGAAAAAAATTCAAAATATTTTGGAGGATGGAGAATTATATTTTAATTTACTTCTTTTGTTTTGCCCTAAACTGGATTCTGCAAACACAGACATATACATACACAAATGAGCTATCACTGAAATGCAGACTCAGGGATAAGTAATAGGAATTTATTTGTTTATTTAATAATTTTAGGGTCATATTCAGTGGAACTCATGGCTTACTTTGGCTTTGAATGCAGGGATTATTTTTGGCAGGGCGTGGGGGCTCATACATGGTGCCATCATCTGGGTCAGCTGCAAGCAAAGCAAGTATTTTCCCGGCTTACAATTGCTCTGGTCACCTGCAATTTGCTTAATGAGAGAGCCAAAAACTCTGGGTGGTGTTGAAGACATATTTCTAGTGTACACTCACACAAATATATGCATATATATGTACAGATATAGTAGACATATCTCCAACTGTAGGAATTTTAGAAATAGTATGCAATTGGGGCAGGAATAAGACTACAGAAAATAGATTGCTTGTCTTGCATATGACTCACCTGGCTTCAATCTCTGAAACTTCATATGGTCCCCTGATGTCAGAGACAGCCAGAAACAAAACCCTGATATACAATTCAGCAGAACAAACCAGTGTTGTGTGGCAAGAGTACATAACCTAAGGCATTGGCTAGCCCCAGAGCCCTAAGAAATATCACAGTTTCCTATCAGGCATACATTCCAGGAGGCTCGTGATATCCTCGAAACCTCACTAACCTTGAGATGTTCCTGTGCCCCTTATGTAAAGATGGTACGTAAAGATTAGCTGTAAGGTGACCTTTGTAATCCGGGCTGTTTATCCTGCCTTCTCTCCATCCCCTGTAAAAACTGTCCTTAAAAAAAGCCTGTACTGATCAATAAATGGAGTCTTGACAAGCCTCGTGTTGCTTGGCCTCCTTCTTTCTCCCCATTCTATTTTCAGGCTGGAGCCCCTCTATACCCACGAGTAACGGAGTCCTGCAGGACGGGACACCCAGAGCCCAGTCAGGAATGATTTATAAGACGAGATCCAAGATTAGTCTCTGAGAACCATCAAGTTTGTACCAAAATAGCAAATAAATTCAATAGATTATGGTCTTTCTTGAGTACTGGTAATACAGATAGATTCAGTAATCCTTTTACATGGGCTCTCAGGACAGATCTAGAAAAAAATTATACACATTTAAATGATTAGGTTATTTTTAATAATTTTATTTAAGCATCATGATTACAAACATGATTGTAGTTGAGTTTCAGTCATATAAAGAATACCCCCTTCAGCAGTGCAATATTCCCACCACTAATGCTCTCCATCTCTCTCCTCCCTCACCCCCTGCCTGTGTTGAGACAGACTTTCTATTTCTCTCAGTAATTAACAGTATCATGATTGTCATTAGTGTAGTTATTTCTCTAACTGCACTCACTACATTTTGTAGTAAGCTTCGTATCATAAACTGGTCCTTCCAGCCCTCAACTCTATTGTCTCTGGGTATTAATACAATAATGTCTTATTTTTCTTAAAACCCATAGATAAGTGAGACTATTCTATGTCTATCTTTCTATCTCTGACTTATTTAACCAAGCATAATAGTTTACATGTCCTTCCATGTATAGGAAAATGTCATGACTTCATCTCTCCTGATGGTTGCATACTATTCCACAGTTTCTTTAGCCATTCATCTGCTGAAGGGCATCTTGGTTGTTTCCAGGTTCTGGCTCTTGTAAATAGCGCTGCAATGAATATAGGTGTGAGGAAGGCATTTTTGTATTGTTACTGCTGGTGGGAATGCTATCTGCTCCAGCCTTTATTGAAAATAATATGGAGATTTCTCAAAAAGCTGAAAATTTAGCTTTCATATGATCAAGCTAGGGATATACCCTAGGAACATAAATGAACAGGTTAAAAGAAAGTTACAGGAAGGGAAAAACTATAGAAAATGAAATATTGAGCCTAGAAAAGATTGAGAGTTGCGCGTGCTTAACAGATATTGATAGCAAAGGAAAACTGAATGATGAAGGAAGGTTAGTGAGTAAACTTCTAGGATAAATACAGGCATTTCAACTGGAAGAAATGAATCTAGTATTATTTATGTATTTATTATCATTTATAATTTAATTTAATTATTATTTATTATTTAATTTAATTATTATTTATTATTATATTATCAATCCAGTATTATTTTTACATTGTTGGGACTTAGGACATATTGATAAATTAAGTTGACCTTACTTTCCTATCATCTGATGAAACTTTGAAATTTAATATATTAAAATAATAATTCTAAGCAAATTGATGCCACAAATGTAAAATAAAAATCTTTATGCTACCTTACAAATTTATGATTATAATGTGAACTCTGAATAAAGAAATAAATATATATGATGGAAATAGTGACAAATACTGGAAAATTTAAGGTGGCATAGGAAAGAAGAACAAATAAATAATTAGCATGCAAAGTTCTGCAACTGTACATGAGTTATGGAGCATTTCCATTCTTCTAGTTCACAGACTTAATGATGGCTAGAGGATAGATAATTCTAAATCTTGCAACTTTTTATTCATTTATACTTTCAGGAGGAGGTATTCGTTATGTGATTTGAAGAATTCTAAGCTCCAATACAGCTACTGAAAATCCTTTGATAAGTATCTAGATGTCCTTTGCTGCACAAATGACTGGTAACTGAGTTAAGGTATTGGCAGAAGGAATACCATTATTAGAATATAAGTATAGTTCTCACTTAGGAGCATGAGAGATTGGAATACATAAGGCATAATCATTACCAAATAAATCTGCTTCTGAAAGAAATCAGGCCAGTGGTAGAACTCCTACCATTCATATTGCTACAGCACTCTAGAAGGGATTGCTCAGGCTCTTACAAGGCTTGTTCTGACATGCACCCAGCAATCAGTGAATGTTTTTATGAAGTGCTTTTTCTGTTCCTGAGATTAAGTAATAAGGAAGAAAAAGACCTTGTTCCTGTCATCTGGAAACTTTTGGTGGAGTTAGGGTAAAAGATTAACATACATTATTAATAAGCAAACTACAAAGAGATATTTAATAGCAAAGCATGGATGCATTGAATATAGAGCTTTCCAGTTCATGTTACAAATTACTCGCAGCTTTGATTCTGCTATTACTATGTGATTTGGGGCACATCTTATTATATCTGATTCTCAATGACCTCAGCAGTTAAATGAGAGGATTTGATTGCATGTTCCCTTAGGTGCCTTCCTTTCAAGGTTTGCAGTTTATGAGATTCTTTCTAGTGTACCAAGAGAAATAAGTTGTTTTATTTAATTACATCAAATTTTCTCCTCTATTATTTGAAATCTTGTTTAAAATTTTGTATCCCATAAAATCACATTTGTATATATATTTAAAAGTAGAAAATATACAAACATGCGTCACTATTTACCTTTAATTTTTATGACACAACTTTAAGTTATCAAAAAAAGTCTGAACCAATAATTCAATTTTTGCAATAATGTGTAACATCCTATTTACTACTTTTACTCTATTAAGATATTTTATGATAGAATTGGAGGTTATGCATACAAAGAAAGAATTGATTCTCAATATCCAGTCTATAAGCTAAATATCAAAAATCAGACTTTAGGGACCCCGGCGGGCCGGCTGGAGGAGTGAGTGAGGGAATTTCTGTCTCTTTGCGCCGGTGTCTGGGTCGGACCCTCTCCCCAGGGACCCCGGCTGGCCGGCTGGAGGAGTGAGTGAGGGAATTTCTGTCTCTTTGCGCCGGTGTCTGGGTCGGACCCTTTCCCCAGAGACCCCGGCTGGCCGGCTGGAGGAGTGAGTGAGGGAATTTCTGTCTCTTTGCGCCGGTGTCTGGGTCGGACCCTTTCCCCAGGGACCCCGGCGGGCCGGCTGGAGGAGTGAGTGAGGGAATTTTTGTCTCTTTGCGCCGGTGTCTGGGTCAGACCCTTTGGCGGGCCGGCTGGAGGAGTGAGTGAGGGAATTTCTGTCTCTTTGCGCGCGGCATTTGGGACGGACCCTTCCCCAAGGAACCCCTGCGTGCCAGCCAGAGAGGGTTGAGTGACTCCCTTCCCCCAGGTGGGTGACTAGAAAGTCAAGTTGAGCGACCCGAACAGACGGGAGAGATAGGGCCAGCCATCTGGACTCGCAGGGGAACTAGAGCAGTCCACCTCCCTGGACCCTGGAGTGGACCAGGGACTCCCCAAGGGTGAGGACAGAGCCTGAAGGGTTGAACTGAGGGAACCCTTCAAGGGAGGCGTGGAGGGGGCGGAGCTCCATTGACTCCCAGAGAAAGGAGGGGGGACTGAGAGCTAGGCTCAACAGCGCCAGTAACCATTGTGGCCAGGAGTGGAACTGCACCGCTGACAGAAATAAGGAGCAGAAAGGGACAAGACCCACAGCAGGAAGGCTCCACTCTAGGTAGCAAAGGGGAGGAAAAAGGGCTAGGCCCAACAAACTCACCCAACAGGCCCCTCTAGAAACACCTTCAGGAAGGGGACCAAAGCAGGCCAAAATTAGAAGCCACAGCACTCCAAAATACACCATTAAATACAAAGAACAATGCGTAAAGCAAGGAAATCGCTAATAACTGGAGACACCATGACAAACCCTATCAAATTTCCAAGTCCACCAAAGCGCACAGATCCATGGGAAGAAGACCTAAAAGCAGTCATGAGGAAGGAAATGCAAGAATTACTAAAAGAATTAAAAGAAACCCTAACAACCGAATATAAAAAATACATGGACGAACGAATCAGCCAAATTAAAGAAGAAATGTCAAAGAACATGAGAGAGTCCATACAAAAAGAAGTGAAGGAATTAAAAGACAAGGTAACAAGCCTTACGAGCAGAAACACAGAGTTGGAGAAGCACATAGAAGAACTCGAAGGAAAACTGCAATCAAAAAATGATCAAGAAACCAACAAAGAAATAAAAGGCAAAGCACTGGAAGGAAAAATCCAATATCTAATCAACAAGGACAAAAGAAACAATCTAAGAATTGTGGGTATACCAGAAGGGGAGGAAATAGGGAAGGGGTAGAACAGGTAGTCGGGGAGATAATAACAGAGAACTTTCCCACCCTCTGGAAAGACAATTCAGGACAAATCCAAGAAGTCAAGAGAGTCCCTAATAAAGTAGACCCCAATAAACCCACACCAAGACACATAATAATCCAAATGGCAAAAAACAAAGAGAAAGAGGAACTCCTGAAAGCAATAAGGGAGAAAAAAAACCTCAAGTACAAAGGAAAGTACATAAGAATCAAACCAGATCTCCCATTTGAAATAATTCAAGCAAGAAGACAGTGGAATGACATATTTAAACGACTGAATGAAAGAAATTTCCAACCCAGGGTCCAATACCCAGCAAAACTATCATTCATATGGGAGGGCAGACTAAAAACATTCTCAAACATGAATGAACTTGAACTATTTGTGCAAACTAAGCCGATCCTAAGCGACTTACTCAGAGAAGAATTACACAATCCAAATCCCCGATTGTAACAACAACCACTCCACACAATACAACTGCACAACAGTCCTCTCTATCAATAATTTCCCTAAATGTAAACGGACTAAACTCTCCAATTAAAAGACACATAGTAGAGAACTGGGTTAGGAAAAATAAACCGGACTTCTGCTGTCTGCAAGAAACACACCTACAGCTACAGGATAAGCACAGGCTTAGAATAAAAGGATGGAAAGTAATTATTCAGGCCAATGGAAAACAAAAAAGAGCAGGGACAGCCATTCTTATATCAGACCAAATTGAATTCAACCTCAAGAAAGTGATCAGAGACAAAGAGGGTCACTACTTACTGGTCAGGGGAACATTAGATCAAGAAACACTAACCCTGGTCAATATCTATGCACCTAATGTAGAGTCACCAAAATATGTGAGGCAACTACTGGCAAACCTGGAGAAACACATGAAGGGAATTGTGATAATAGTAGGGGACCTCAATACTCCACTATCACCACTGGACAGATCCTCCAAGCAGAAAAATAGCAAAGAAATAAGAGCTCTAAATGAAAAATTAGAAGATTTAGGGCTAACAGACTTATATAGAGCCCTCCATCCTCAGAAAGCAGAATACACATTCTTCTCAAACCCACATGGAACCTTCTCCAGAATAGACCATGTCTTAGGATACAAAGCCAACCTATGTAAGATCACAAAGGTAAGGATAATTAGAAGTACCATTTCAGATCACTATGCAACAGAGCTTAAAATTGATGTCAAGAAGAAGCAATGGAGGAAAATTAATACCTGGAGACTAAACAACATGCTGCTTAAAAACAGCTGGATCAAAGAACAACTCAAGGAAGAAATAAAAAGATTCCTTGAGACAAATGACAATGAAGAGACAACATGTCAAAATCTATGGGACACAGCAAAAGCAGTAATTAGGGGGAAACTCATAGCAATACAGGCCTATGTCAAGAAACAGGAAAACAACAAAACCAACAGTTTAAAAGATCACCTCAAAGAATTGGAACAACAGCAACAGAGAAATCCAACCACAAACAGAAGGCAAGAAATAATAAAAACCAGAGCAGAAATAAACAATATCGAAACTAAGAAAACAATACAAAAAATCAATGAGACCAGGAGTTGGTTTTTCGAAAAAATAAACAAGATAGACAAACCATTGGCGAGACTCACCAAAAAAAAGAGGGAAAACACCCAAATCACTAGGATCACAAATGAAAGGGGAGAGATTACAACAGAACCCCAAGAAATACAACATATCATGAGATCATATTATGAACAACTATACTCAAGTAGGCTAGAGAACCCAGTAGAAATCGACAGATTCTTGGACAAACACCCTCCTCCAAGACTGGAAAAGGAAGATCTAGAAAGTCTAAACAGACCAATCACTTCAGAGGAAATTGAAGAGGTAATTAAAAAACTCCCTAAGAACAAATGCCCAGGCCCAGATGGATTTACAGGTGAATTCTATCAAACATTTAAAGAAGACCTATTACCACTGTTCCAAAGGCTTTTCCAAACCATAGAAAAAACAGGAATCCTCCCCAACTCCTTTTATGAGGCTAATATCACACTCATTCCCAAAGAAGGCAAAGACACCACCAAAAAAGAAAACTACAGACCAATCTCACTAATGAACATAGATGCAAAGATACTCAACAAAATCCTAGCAAACCGAATCCAACACTTCATCAAAAAGATCATACATCACAACCAAGTGGGTTTCATACCAGGAATGCAAGGTTGGTTCAACATACGCAAATCAATAAACATGATACATCACATCAACAACATGAAAGACAAAAACCACATGATCATATCAATTGATGCCGAGAAGGCATTTGACAAAATCCAACATCCTTTCATGTTAAAGACACTCAGCAAAATAGGGTTAGAAGGAACCTTCCTCAAGATAGTTACAGCTATATATGAAAAGCCTACAGCCAACATTATACTTAATGGCGAGAAACTAGAAGCATTCCCACTAAGGTCAGGAACTAGGCAAGGCTGTCCACTCTCTCCACTCTTATTCAATATAACCTTAGAAGTGCTAGCAATAGCAATCCGACAAGAGAAGGGAATCAAAGGAATTCAAGTAGGGAAAGATGAACACAAGCTAGCTCTATTTGCCGACGATATGATGATATACATCAAAAACCCTAAAGAGTCCACAGTAAAACTCCTAGAAACAATCAACCAATACAGCAAAGTGGCTGGATACAAAGTCAATACACAAAAGACAGTAGCGTTTCTATATACAAACAATGAAGTTGAGGAGAGAGAGATTAAAAATACAATCCCATTTAAGATAGTATCAAAAAATATCAAGTATCTAGGAATAAACCTTACAAGAGAAGTGAAAGACCTTTACCAGGGCAACTTCAAAACACTTCAGAAAGAAATTGAAGAAGATCTAAAGAAATGGAAGAACATCCCATGCTCATGGATAGGTAGAATTAACATAGTCAAAATGACTATCTTACCCAAACTTCTATATAGATTTAATGCAATCCCTATCCAAATTCAGACACAATTCTTTAAAGAAAGAGAACAATCAATCACAAAATTCATCTGGAACCACAAAAGATCCAGGATAGCCAAACACATACTGAAAAACAAGAAGCTGGGAGGCATCTCCTTACCTAACTTGAAACTATACTATAAAGCCATAGTAATTAAAACAGCATGGTACTGGAACAGAGACAGGAGCTCAGACCAGTGGATCAGAACAGAATTCCCAGACATAAACCCCCAGATATACAGCCAACTAATATTTGATAAAAGAGGCAAGAATCTGAAATGGAACAAAGAAAGCCTATTCAACAAATGGTGTTGGTACAACTGGAAAACCACATGTACGAAAGTGAAAATTGACCCATACCTCACTCCTTATACAAAAGTCAACTCAAAATGGATCAAAGACCTTGAAATCAGACCTGAATCTATAAAGTTTATCGAGAATAAAATAGGCAGAACACTCGAAGACCTATATATCAAAAAGGTCTTTGAGAACGGAGCACCAATGGCAAGAACGTTAGCATCAAATATAAACAAATGGGACTACATCAAACTAAAAAGCTTCTGCATGGCAAAAGAAACCCTACTTAATGCAAGGAGACAGCTAACAGAATGGGAAAAAATCTTTTCACTTGACATATCAGATAAAGGGCTGATATCTAGAACATACAAAGCACTCAGAAAGCTGAGCCCCTCAAAACCAAATAAAGCCATAGAAAAATGGGGAGATGAAATGAATAGACACTTCTCTGAGGAAGACAGAAGGATGGCCAACAAACACATGAAAACATGCTCACCTTCACTCATCATCAGGGAGATCCAAATCAAGACAACAATGAGATACCACCTTACACCAGTGAGGTTGGCTCACATCAAAAATAATGGAAACAACCTTTGTTGGCGAGGATGCGGTATGAAAGGAACTCTCATCCACTGCTGGTGGGAATGCCCCCTAGTCCAACATCTATGGAGAAAAGTCTGGAGAGTACTCAAAGAACTCAGAATTGATCTGCCATTTGACCCAGCAATTGCTCTACTAGGCATATACCCACAAGATGGAAGGACATTCATTCCAAAATATATATGCACCCCACTATTTATTGCAGCACTCAGTATAATAGCCAAATCTTGGAACCAACCTCGATGTCCAACAACAGATGAATGGATCATTAAGATGTGGTACATATACACAATGGAATATTACATGGCAGTCAGAAACGATACAATCACAGACTTTGCAGCAACATGGATGGAGCTAGATCATGTTATGTTAAACGAAGTAAGTCAGAAGACAAAAGATAAACACAGAATGGTAGCACTATTCTGAAACACCTAGAACACATAGTTTATACACAACTAAATCCTATCAAATAACAGGGTAGAAACTCCGAACACTGTAATAGTCAGCATAGACGTGGGAGCAGTGTCCAAAATACATGAAAAAGGAACAACGCAAACTCTTGACTACACATTATACCACAAAGAAAACAGCAACAACAGAAACGGCAGCATAGAGAGAACAGGTATGTAATCAGACTTCTACAACAAAGGTCCACAATAATCCCTGAGAGTTCATATACAGGAACACAAGTATAGAACACCAAGGGAAATCACGGACTACAATGGCAACATACCATAACACTACCTTTTAATGCCTTTATCTTACTATACTTTAAATAACCTCTCAGCTTTTCTGCCCACAGGTGCCCTTGGATACAAAGGGCGGACAAACTAAGGTGGCAACTCGGGATACCACACGGGATACCATACCTTGCTTGCACTACGAGATGGCCACAAGAAAACTCTTTAACATACACTTTATCTTTAGGTAATACCTTCATTTAGGAATTGAAGCACGTGACCAGTCAGACCACTGAAGCAGTACCTGAGACGTACAGACTTAAACTACAGGCTCTATTCTTCGAACACATTCAATCAAACCAGCATTCCCTTGCTATTCTCTCCCCTCTCCTCACTACTTTTTTTTTTCTTTTTCTTCTTCTATTCTGCTCATTACTTTTCTCCCTTTCTCCCCCCCTTTTCTCTCTAAGGTATTTTCTCTTTTCTCTCCCTTCAAACCCTTCCCATACACCTTCCCCTTTCCCCCCTCCGGAAATCCAACTATCCCCTCACCCCTCAATCCCATCCAGATCTCCCACCATATTAAAACTCTTCTCCCCCAGTCCTTATTCTATTAGGCATCAAGATCGACCTCCTACCCAATGAACCAGTACCCAGCACCCAGGCGAGAGGACACCCAGATAAAACCACACTTCGTCTCCTGAAAGAAAAGACAGCCAACTCCCCTATGGACTCATGCTGCGAGGCCCTACCGACCAACTCCCCCTAACGCGAACTGCTCCTTGAAACCGGGCCTAGGTCCAAAAGTATCCCCAATGCAAAAACTCTTCCAAGACCCCCCTGCCGCAAATATTTACCAATCTGAAGAAGGTCAGGGGGTGGGTTAGGAAGATGCCTGGGAACCCACACACCACAAGAAAAACCCAAAAGACAATGGGAAAAACTGTACTTCCAACATAGGCATAAGACCTGTAATACACCACCTCTTTACCTGCCCTCCCCCAAATGTAAGGTAGCCTTTTGCACCACTTTGGTCCCATAAAAATTTCGCTAACTCATTTTATTTCTTTTTTTTTTTTTAATTTATTTATTTATCTTTTTTTTTTTAAATGTTTGTCCTTCATATATATTTGTGAGCACATACAGTTTCAATCCCCCCCCCCTTTTTTTTTTCTTCGTTTTTTGGTAGGTGACCTGTGGCTGTTATCCCATCAGTCCACCCACGAATACACAGACATTATAATGTAGCACCACTTCCCCCTACAAAGGCACACTAAGTAAAGGGGAAATTTTACATTTAAAAAAAAAAAAATAAAAGAGAGCTCTTATCTACTAGAGATAGGAACTCATAGTTATTTAAAATATAGGGATATCTCCTGCCTTGAAAATATGTCATGTGGAATCAAATTAGACCTCAGGTGATTAGATACCATTCATCCAGCCTTGAACCCTGGATCTCCGACATAGAAACGGCACAGCTCTCCACAACAGCTGCAGGAAACAAACTCCATCCAGGACGGCCTTAATACGACGAGACCAACAACAAGGCCCACCTCTAACATGATATCCTGACAACGGGGAAAATGCGATCATTTTGACCTTAGAGCAGATTAGCCTACCTTACCAACTAACGACAAGACCAAACCAGAAGTCTTGGCTCCCTTTGGTAGGACAAAAACCCAAGATCGGGATTTACAGATGACTGGCTGCTTGATTCACGACCAGACTGTATACATCTTGGGACCAAAAAATAAGCCCTAGTTTAGGGTTTGAACTATGACCTGCACAAGAATCATGATCCCCAGCCCCAAAGATCCGGCAGAGACAATTGTAACGGAATGGGGCTTTTGGGAGCACAAAGAAAGACGCTATCCTAGGTGCCACCCTAGGCTCAGTGCAAAGACCAAGATCATCAACCACAGAAGATGGGTTAAAATGACACTGAGGTAACAGAACCTCTAGAACCACAAAGACTGACTTCATCATAAGTCCCACCTCAGGATCTGTACAGATACTGAGACCTCTAAACACAGAGCAGAAGTCTTCCACACACCAAAGGAAAAAAAAAAGAAAGGAAAAAAAAAAAAAACACCACCGGCAAAGTAAAGGATCCTGAGCAATGTCTAGAGTTGATCCCATGACAGTATGCTCCAAGGACGGAGAAATCCCATATCTCTTAGGCCAAGTGAATTCTTTTTCGAATGACCCCAATATTTACTGTGCCAGTGCAGGAGGGAAAAAAACAAAAATACAAAAAGCACAAAACCTTGGTTATTTTTTTTGATATAAATATATATAGTACCTTCATTTATTATTGTTATTATTATTTTTGATTTACCAATCTATTTTGGTCGATTTCTCTGTTTGGGTGTGATTATTGAAAGTGTAGTCCCCAATTATACTTATTTTTTCTATTTTTTTTTCTCTTCCTTTCTTCTCTTTCGTTATGTGCTATGCCATGTTTCTTAATTCAAGACCATGGCGTGATTTTTGTTTGTCTGTTTTTGTTTTATTTTTTTTTCTACTTGTTTGTTTGTTTGTTTTGTCTGCTCTGTGTGGTGCTTATCGAAATAGCTGGAGCCCTCACTGGATATTTGACACTTCTTTTGGTACTAGTGGAGTGTTTCACCTACTTTTTCTCCATCTCCCAGAGTGATGATGAGAGCCTTTAGAAGGACTCCGCCCATTTTCGGGGTATTAGACTCTTACCCCAGTTTATTGCTTTTTTCTCCTTCAAACAAAACCACGCAACTTGAACTAGCTAGTCCTGACTCCAGATAGAGGGGGAAATAAGGGAGGCATCAGGACCAAACAGGCGCAAGACTACTAAGTAGTGGGTTAGATACAGAGGGGACCACATATTCTAGCCGCCCTGGGGTGAGGGAAAAGGAAAAGGGAGGTAGGATAGAAACGGAGGCGTAGGGATGACAATTTGGCGATGGGAATCCCCCCTGATTTTATGTAAATATGTACCTAAAATATTATTGTCAACAATATGTAAGCCATTATGATCAAAATAAAAATTTATATTAAAAAAAAATCAGACTTTAGGTGAAAGTAAAAAAATACACATAGGTAAAAGTGACCTAGTATGTTTACCTACATTTAAATACTTCTACATGTATCATGTTCAAATACTCACTAACAGGTTGGAATTACACAGTAAACCAGAATTTTAAAATCATACCATTAGTTATTATTTGCAATAATGTGTAGGAAACAGTGAAATTTCTTGATTTTATTTTATTATTTTGTAAGTGTTTAGTATATAATGTTTAATACTTAATTTTTCTGTTTATCACCTACATTTTAGGAATCTTAATAACACTAAGTTTATAAAGAAAAATGGTTTTGTATATTTTAAATATTGTTTTTATCAAAACCTATAAATAAAATAATTATGCCTAGCTTTAGCTATACCTATAAGTATTATTTTTTAAAATAAAATTCACTACTAGAACCAATTAAAAATGCTGAAATTAGGAAAATTAGTCACATGTTTACACTGAGTTCCTAATAATAAAACAAATATGTGAAAACCATTTTCACAAATCTAATGCTTCTTCCAATGAAATAGTAAAGGCTTCTAAAAGCTTTTATAATTATGGAAAACAAATCAAAATAGTGTAGTATTAAATTAAAATAATCATAAACCATTTGGGAATAAAAGAGCATAGTTAAAGTCTCAAACAAATTTCAAAAAATATAAAATGGCCAATATAACAAAAAATGCAGTCAACATCATTACTCATCAGGATATACCAAGGAACATTAACATGGAATATTGTTTTATACTCTCTAAACTGGCTATCATATAAAAAGTTGGTATATTAAGTTCTGAGGATGATATTAAACAAGTGGTGGGTGGTATTTTGTGTATGTTCTTGTTATGACTGAAACCCAACAACAATTATATTTGTAATTACGCTGTTTAAATAAAGAAACTATTTATTTAAAAAATAAAGGAAAGACAAGATGTCCATGTAAAAATAATAAGCACATTTTAAGAAATTCGGCCATTCTTTCAATACTTTTCTTATAAATTTCTACATATCCTTATAGTATAGGATAGCTATATATATATTTATTTTTTAATATTGAAATTTGAAAATATGTCTACTAAGAAACCAGTTCACTTTATTTATGGTTAAAAACTAGAAATAAAATAATGTTAAAAATATATTTATTGATAAACACATTATATCTGTCTTACTCAAGTAATGAGCTACAGGTAAATTTATAATCATTGATAAATCTCAATATATTACATGTTACATTGAGTGAAAAATGACAGAAAGTTAAATGTTGCCTTATGTATTGAAGTATTACAATAAGCAAAAGAAATATGTAGTGTAAGATAATTTTTGCCAACTAATAGCTAAGAAGGGATGTGTAAATTGCAAAGTAACATTAGGGACATTTCCAAAGAAATCTTTTGAATATTTATTATAGTAGTAAATTTGTGAAAATTTATTTTTTTAAAGTCATCATAAGTAGGCTAGAGAGGTAGTATGGGTTAAAATTTGCTCATTGCATTACTGTCAATTCCTGGTAACTCCCAGAACCACATAACCTCCAGAAATTGCCTGATTAATCTTCTGTATTTCAAGACCTGAGAGCACTTATATTTTTGACCTCACATAAAACTGACAGCTCTGTTGTCCAGGAATAGCAAAAAAGGGGTGTGGGGGACTCCTGACCACTACTTGGGAGACAAAATAAAATTACCACCAAAATTACTTTTAGATACTTGCATATAGTTTAAAATTTGATTGCAATAAAAGTCATTTTTAAGAAATCAATGTTTTCTTTGTATTTTATGGTGGCTTTAAATGAAAAAAATGTAATTAACATTACTTTTGTCAACCTAGTTAAAAAGAGAATAAATTATTTTTCTTTTACCAACTACCTATCTTTCATCTGTGATGAAAACTACATTTGGCAGATCAATACGAAAGCAATATATAAAGTAAAGAATCACTAATGGATGGCATCCGAGATAAATTGATACCCATTGATGCATTCATTCTCCTTATCAATAAAATACTGGTATAAGCCTTGTCAAATATGTGTCTTTGCTACAAATAAAATATTGATACAGTAAGTGAAGTAATTATAAATGGTATAGAAAAATTGGTAGGACTCCTGGATTTTAGTAATAGCCAGTGCCAATACAACTGATTGCATGTATTATAATATCTATCTACATTTTACATGAAAAATAATTAAAATTAATCTCTATGAATTCCCTCTATTTTAAAAGATTTAAAACAAATCTAAGGGGCCAGAGCGATAACACAGCCCTAAGGCATTTGCCTTGCACTTGACCAGCATAGGACGAAATCCGGTTTGAATCCTGGCATCCCATATGGTCCCCTGAGCCTGCAAGGAGCAACTTCTGAGTAACTTCTGAGCGCTGCCTGATGTGACATCCCCCCAAAAAGGCTCAATCAATCTAAGTATAAACACTTCTTATAATTTAAGTGATCCCAAAATGAGGCAGTCCATGTAAAATACTTTGAGTTTGATTAGGTGACATGATTTTTCTAATCATGATAAAGATGAGCAAAGTACTTAGACAACCTATAAATGACATGATGGACTTCAACTCATATATATATATAGGATTGCATGAAAAGATATCATTCATGATTATCACAGACAAAATTATATAATCCTTTTTATATACTTGTGGATAACCTATTGCTTAATGTTAAAGTAGTGGTTACAGGTCAGAGAGATACAGGAGAACATAGTAGTTAAGAAACTTTGCACATGACCCACAAAGAATGGAAGAAAGTTGATAACTGAATTTCAAAATTAAAACTTCTGCTCTATAATAGAAAATGTTAAAGGAACAAGAAGATTAATTACAAAATAAATACCCAATAAAGTTTTTTTTTCAAAATAGCTACTAAAAGTCAATAATAAGCAAACAAGATGATTTAGATTTAGCCAAAATTAAGATACTTGACCAATGAAATAAATGAAGTAAATAGTCATATGATGAACTTTGTCATATTGGGCTAGACAAATAGTCAGAGGAGTGTTGGAGAGAGTGCTCAGAAGTTAAATTGCATTCTTGCTTGTGGCATACCTGATACTATCCCTGGCACTACATTGATTCCCATGTTCTGAACCCTCGTGGGTGTGGCTTAAATCTCTTTTCCCCAAAAGTTTAATATTATATGTCACAAGGAAATGTACAAGAAATAATGATGGAACTACCTCTACAGAGCAGCAAGAAAAACATAATATTCATCACAGTGTTCATATCAAATGCTTACAGGATGATGATAAGCAATAGGAACACTCATCCATTATGAAATTATAAAATAATGGAGTCAATTTGAAAGACAGTTTTTATGACAGTAAATAGATCCACAAGTCATGCTTATAGGCATCTGTCCAAAGAAATTGAAAATATATATCTATGCAAAAAGTGGAAAAATCAATGTCTATAACTGCTTCATTCATAAGTTTTAAAATATAAAGGTAATTAAACTGTATTTGTCTTTTGTTTTGAGACCAACCCAGCGATGTTCACGGCTTACTCCTGATCTGTGATCAATGATCACTTTCAGCATTACTCTTTTCTTTGTTTTGTTTTGTTTTGTTTTTGGGCCACACACTGCAGCGCTCAAAGGTTACTCCTGGCTCTGTGCTCAGAAATCGCTCCTGGCAGGCACAGGGGAGGCATTCAAATCAACTTCAGTCCTGGGTCAGCTGCTTGCAAGGCAAACGTTCTTCCGCTGTGCAATCTCTCAGGCCCTAGTAGTAGTCTTAGGACACGTGCAGTACAAGGAGTAAAATTGGGGTCAGCCATGTACAACATCTTCACCATCTATCAGACCCCAATTAAGATGTCTAAGTGTTGATTAGAGAAGTAATAGAGAGTTCAAATAATACAATGATATTTAATACTAAAACATATCAATATCAAGTCATAAAATCAGGGAGCTTTAAATGTGAATTAGTAAGTGAAATAAGCTGTTCTGAAACGGTTATTATATGCTATATAATTCATATAAGATGACTTTATGAAAAAAAGCAAAATTGTGAAAATACTAAAAAAGCCAGTGCTAGGGGTTGTGTAGTACATAGGAACAGAAAGGAGTAGCACAGAGTATTTTTGATTACAGTAAAACTACTCTATGTGATAGTACAATGCTGCATATTATAATGCACTTACCCAAATCTTTGTCATGTATTCTAGTAGTGAATACTAAAGTACTTGGTCACAATGAAGTGATGATGATGTCTCAATATACGTTCATTAATTTTTAAAAAATATGGAATTTTTCGGGAGGTCATACCCAACAGCACTCAGGGGTTCCTCCTGGCTCTGTGTTCAGAAATCGATTGTTCCTGGCAGGCACGGGGGGGGGGGCATATGGGATGCCAGGAGAACCACCATCCGTCATTGATTGGCTGTGTGCAAGGCAAATGTCCTACCACTGTGCTATCTTTCCGCCCCTAAAAACATATGAAATTTTTATGAAATGTTGAGAATGTAGAACCAGAGAAGTTAAAAATCTCAATATATTCCAACTTTTTCTGAAACAAAAAATTATTTTGAAAGGAATTCAAAACCAAATAAGAATTCTGGGTATTTAAAATATGAAATCTGATTGTGACATCTTTACATCAGGCATTGTTATGTAATTGCATATTTTATTAATATCATAGAGTATGCCAGCTTGTTTTCATTTAGACCTTTCACAAGCTGTAATCTAAACAGGCTTTATACTATGTTGCTTCAGTTGGGAATGTTTAGATAACACTGCCTTTCCATGCCTCTCCAAAAGTTGTGCCTTGAGATTAAAATACACTGCCAGCCTAAATTTCTTAGACAGGGTATGTCACAGTACTAAAGAAAGATATGCTAAGATACAGAAGACACTGGTAAAACATAGCAAAAAAACAAACTATTTAACTTCATCACAATTGTGGATAAGAAATGAAAAGATGGGGCCGGGCGGTGGCGCTAAAGGTAAGGTGCCTGCCTTGCCAGCGCTAGCCTTGGACGGACCGCGGTTCGATCCCCCCGGTGTCCCATATGGTCCCCCAAGCCAGGAGCAACTTCTGAGCGCATAGCCAGGAGTAACCCCTGAGTGTTACCTGGTGTGGCCCAAAAAACAAAAAAAAAAAAAAAAAAAAAAAAAAGAAATGAAAAGACATTTTCTCAAAAAAGCAATGCAGAAGGATAAAGGCAAGTGAAAAATACACCACATCACTAATTATCAGGGAGATACAAATCAAGCCAACAATGAAAAAAAAAAAAAGAACAAATAGTGCTGGTGCTGATGTGGGGAGTAAAAGCCTCTCATTCACCACAGGTGGGAATATTGACAACTTCAAACTTTTTGGGAAACAATATGAATATTACAAAAAAAAAAGAAATTAAATTACCATATGATCCAGAAGCACCATTTCTAGGAATACACACACACATATATATATATATATATATATATATATATATATATAGAGAGAGAGAGAGAGAGAGAGAGAGAGAAGAGTGAAAGAGAGAAAGAGAAAGAGAGAGGAGTAAAAAAATGCTTGATCCAAAGGCAAGCAAGGTCAAAGGTGGGAGGAAAACTAGGGACATTTATGGCAGGAAATGTGCATGAATAAAGGTTTTGGTACATTGTAAGAATAAAACCCAATCATGAATAGCTTTAAAACCATGATGTTTAAATAAAAAAATAAAAATAAAAAAGACATGCTCTTAAATACAATGCACATTCAATATTTTTAAATATATACTTAGGATCACACTGTATGAGATATAATTATTTAGAGAGATATTTGGAATGTGAATATTTAAATAAATAAGCATGCCAGTTTGACTAAAATGAAGAAAAATATCTGGCTATTTATAGATTGAAGTAAAATTGTATGTTTTATTTATTGGTTGTATAGCTTCTTGTCCCATCTAATAGTTGTTTTCATCTAATTAATTAAAAATGCCTGCTGATTGCTTTTACAATTTTATAATAGCTCTTCAATTGCAGATAATTTTCCTTGCCTCTGCTTAGCTTAATGTATTATTTTTTTTACACCTTGTAAAGGTTTTATACAAAGTTCCCTACCTTCAGACTTTTCAATTATATACAAATACCCTTGATAAAAATTTCAGACAAATCTTCTAAGGTAAAATTTTTAAACTGAGTATCCTGCTTGAACATCCATTTTCCAACCCCTATATAAAAGAAAAAAATTCCAGTCTCATCTTTGTATTCAGATTTCCTCCAGATGTGTGCACACTTTCTTTCCAACTCATCTACTTCTTTATCTCCCTTGATTTGACTAATCAAATCTATTCAGAATCCCTGTGACATGCATTGCACTTTTCCACTTCAATATTCGTGCTCACATGATTCTGCTTTTTAAAATGCCATCCTGTGCACTCCATTCCTTCCATCATCTCATCAAGTCAAAGCACAAAGAGTGCTTATGCAAAGAAGACTTCCCCTTTTGGTAAAAGAAAACTATATTTTCTTCTAAGTAACCAGAGCACCAATTTAGGAAGTTGCATTTCCTAAAATATAAAGTTTGAGATACAATATTAGGTCTATGAAGTTATAAAAATAAAAAATAGTGAAAGAAGAAAATAATAAAATAAAATATATTTAATGACATTTAGAAGCCCAGAAAAATATTTTAATGAGCAATTCTTAGCCACATTTCTTGAGAAAGGATTTATTAGCATGGGTCGTTGACCATGATACCATAGTTGTTTAAAGGATCTAATGGAAGTGACATTTCACCAAGACATTCTGCTAAAACACTTGTCTATGATAATTTTACTGTAAAAATATATATATATATAAATATAATTTGAGCTGAATTATTATTTTGATTTTCTCATGCAGAAATTTTAACTTTGTACTGAACTAGCTTAGTTTTTATGTTGTTTTCTGATAAATTCGAATTGCAATTACTCTACTAACATTTTTCCTGGTTATTGTTTTATTTTTTTATTTTTATTTTTTCCTTTCACATCACAATTACTGCATAATTCCATTATATTGTCATGTTATATTTTTAATTTAGTTACTGTATTAACTTCTTATTTTTGGTAACTAATTAGAACAAACATAACTAAAAAATAAGTTATCGTTTTTGCTCTGGGGGTAACAAAATGGGTCTAACTGTACTAATATCAAGTAGTCAGTGACAAGGCAGTTCTTTCAGAAAGCTGTGGGTAAATTGAAGTTCTTACTGTTTTTAGCTTTAAAAACAGACCTAAAAGACTGTCCTTCCCTTCCCTCCCCTTCCCTTCATTATCTGTTCCCTCCTGCTACCTCAACCTCCCTCCCCTTTCCTCCCCTTCCCTTTCCTCCCATCTCTCCCTTTCGCTTTCCTTCCCTCCCCTCCCCTTCCCTTCCCTCCCCTTTCCTCCTCTTCCCTTATCTCCCATTCCCTCCTGTTCCCTCCCCTTCCCTCCTCTTCCCTTCCCTCCCCTTCCCTCCTCGTCCCTTCCCTCCCTTTCCTTCCTTTCCCTTTTCTTCCCTTCCCTCTCCTCCACTTCTTTCCCTTCCCTCCCCTTCCTCTTCTTCCCCTTCCTCCCCTTCCCTTCCCTTCCTTCATTATCCCCTCCTTCCTTCTCTTCCTCTCCTTCCTCCCCTTCCTTATCTTTTTCTTCCCTCTCCTTCCTTTACCTTCTCTTCCCTCTCCTTCCCTCCCCTTCTTTTCCCTCTCATTCCCTTCCCTTTCCTTCCATCCCCTTCTCTTCCGTTCTCTTCACTTTCCTCTCCCTTCCCTCTCTTCTCCTTTTCTTCCCCTCCCTTCACTCCCTTCCCTTCTCTCTTCTCCCCTCCTCTCCCCTCCTCTCCCTTTCTTTCCCCTCCCCTTCTTTTCCTTCTCCTTCCCTCCCTTCTCCTCCCTTCTTTTCCCTTTGACTCTGGGTTCTTCCTCATTTACTTTACAAGGGTCTATGTAATTGCATTGTATCAGCTTTGTACTCTTCAATCCTATGCCACATCTCTAGGTCAGTTGCTTATCAAACATGTCTTTGCTGTTGTTTTTCCTTTTGATTCCAACACAACATAATTATAGATTCTGGGTCACATGTGCACGTGACTATCTGGATTAGAGATTAACCCTTACAATATATATCTAAAGCTAGACAGTTTTAGTGAATATGTATACATAAATACTAAACAAGTACAAAAAGTTCAGTGTTCTTTATGACATGTAATTTGTCTTTTACATAGATTATAAGTGGGCAGAAACTATACTTGTTTTTTGTAGATCATTCAGTGCTTGACATAAATTTATCTATGGAAGAGTCAATATTTCTTAAATAAATAAAAGCCTGTATTAATTTACATTTTCTACAATCACATAGAAAATTATACATATATAGAAACAAATGAATATGAATAGTAGCTATTTAAAATTATCAGTAGTATCCCAAATGATATGTATAAAATTGCCATATTTTAGTTTATTTAATATTATTTTCATATTAACCTGTGATAGATATTTATAGTGTTAATTTGTTCTAAAGATTGTTTTAATTAAAAAATATATATCCACAACAGATTTTCACCATAATAAGAGTGGCAGGGCCAGCGAGATAGCATGGAAGTAAGGCGTATGCCTTGCATGCAGAAGGACGTTGGTTAGAATCCCATCATCCCATAAGGTTCCCCAAGCCTACCTGGAGCTATTTCTGAGCTTGGAGCCAGGAGTAACCCCTGAGCGCTGCAGGGTGTGACCCAAAAATCAAAAAAAAAAAAAAAGAAAAAGAAAGAAAGAAAGAAAGTGGAACATTCTCATGAAACTTTCCCTAAATCAGAATTGTAGAGCTAAGAAGCAATTATGATTAATTTATATGAAAAAATAACGAAGTGCTTCCGCAGTCAGTCATCAAACCATGCCAAAATACCACATAAAACCTAAACAAAAACTTATATATAATAAATACCGGGATTTTGTATATATACATGTAACTGATACAAGAGATTAAACGTAACATTTGTCATTCATCAATATTATAAAAACAACCATACACTTGAAATTTCTATTACCTCGTGAAGATAGAAAACAACCTAAAAATTTTGTAAACGTAAAGTTACTAAATCAAACTTTGAAAATTTGGAGGTAATAGAAGCCCCTGGAAGATGAGAGAGCTTATCATTGTTAAATATTAGAGTTTACAATTATAGACAATAAAAGAATATGTTAATATTTGGAATGTATTTTAATGTACAAATTATTCTTCAACTAGAACAGTGGTATTAGAATATCTTAGATTGCCCTTGTTTTCAAAATTTAATAAAGCCAAATAGGCATATGATGATTTTATATTTGCTACTATTTTTTGGAAAATGTATAAAAATAGTTTAAAAATTCAATGAAATTCTGCAATCTTTGTCTCTGTTACAGATTGAATAACTACATAGCAGAAATTCAGGTGGAATAATGTGAAATAATGCCCTAAGAATAAAGTTAATAAAGACAATAGTCATTAGAATCTCTGGGAATATCAAAAATCTTAATACACAGCTAACAACTTAGGGCACTAAAATTAAGTCAATGTCATATTCTAATGCACAGGTACAGTTAAGAATAATTTCAGTATTTAAGAGTTTTTATATAGGCCTTATAATTCAACTTATTTTCAGGACTAGAACTAATCTATGAAATCTGTAAACAGAAGATCTACTAAGTCTTCTTTTTAAGAGAACTATTAAATTTAAGTCTAAGCTTCTGATATCCTCTTAGGTAACATAATTAATTCCTTTAGCAATTTTGTCTGTGTGTGGGGGGCACACCTAGCAGTTTTCAGAGTTTATTTCTGGCTCTGCACTCAGGAATTACTCGTGGAGGTCTCTCAGGACCATATGATTTGCTTGGGAATCAGACACAGGTGGGCATGGGTGTTAACCAATGCAAGGCAAATGCCCTACTTGCTACACTATCTCTCCAGCTGTTCTTTAGCAGTTATTATTCTTTGTCTGTTTGTTTGCTGGTGGGTTTTTGCATCACATTCAGTGGTTTATAAACAGAGATCTCTCCAGTAGGTCTGGGGAATCATATGAGGTGCTGGGGATTTAATAGAGGTTGACTTTGTGCAAAGTAATTGCTCTGTGTATTGTACTCTTTCTTTGGTCCTTTAACATTATTTTTGAAATTTTCTCATCTTTATTTCAAAACACATCTGACAATTATCACAAAATTTGTTCTTGCACTCACACAATTTATACATAAACTGATGTGTTTTTAAAAGTAATTAATTGATGAACACAAAATATAATTTTACCATAATTTATTTATGGTAATTTTAATATTTACAGTAAGGGTGTTTTGAATTATAAAAGCTGACATTTTTAATTAACAAATATTTGTTATCAATTCACTTCAGACATAGTCCAAATCTGAGTTAAAACTATTATTATTTATTGTATTGTATAAAAAACTTGAATGAAAGAAAATACAAGACTTGGCAGAAACAACAAAACTTGATCAAATAAAGGTATTTTTGTACCATGTGAAAGTCAGTCCAAGACTTGCACTTTAACCTGCTCTTCAATTGAAAGGCAGATTATGGAAATAGAACCAGGGTTTTTTGAACAGCCATGGAGCCATGGAGAACTTCACAGGGAGCAGTTTGCTTCAGTGCTCTTATCTTTTTGCTAAAGACTAAATAACCAGCCTGTTACAAGACCAGCAGAGAAATACAATATTCCCCTAACAGTAAGAGCACCAGCTGTAGGAAGCATTTTGTAAACATATGGTATTTGTATAATTAATGTTTAAGTGGAGAATTAGCTTACTGTTACAGAATTACATTTAGGAAATCTGAAGTTTCCAGAGTTAAACTTGAAACTATTTTCTCTCCAGATCCACCAATTCCTATTTTCTCTGCCCTCTTACAATAAGGTACCAATTCTTTAGTTTGTTTTTTGAAAAGGAAATCCTCATGATCTTTGCATTCACTCAAGCTTACCACATTCCATTCTTTATATCTCTTTTTGATCCTAGTGTTACTATTGAGATCTGAAATTATAATCTATTGTGACTTTCACCACCACAGGAGTGTTCTTCCTCTGGGGAATATAAAGCTATTCATTGACTTTTCTTTTGTTATCCTGAGGGTGACCCTATCAAAAAATACAAATATAATAATATCATAGTTCTCTTGATGATACTTCAATACAATTCCGATAAAAATTTTAGACAGGGGCTCCTTCCTACTTTATTTTTTTTAAACAAAACCATAAAACATATTTCTTTTTCTCTTTCTTTTTTTTTTTTTTTTTTTTTTGGTGTTTGGGCCACACCCGTCAGCGCTCAGGGGTTACTTCACATTATACTTTTTATTTATTAAATATTTTTATAATAACACCATGATTGACCAAGTGTTCAGAGTTTCACAGTTTCAGGTATTACATGTTCAAACACCAATCCTATTATCAGTGTGACTGTTCTTTCATCTGTGTTCCAGTTTCCTATCCACCACTGTAGCCTGTGTCTTTGAAGGAACAAACAAATTTGCTTCAGGTGGTTTGTTACGACACAAAGACAAATGGAATTGTCAAAATATAAACCTTTTTTTTTTTTTTTTTTTTTTTTTTTTTTAGGAGCCAGGCTGTTTTTCTGTTGGGAAGATAATGGATGTAGAAAGAAGCTACTGGGGTTTCTGGCTGTAGAATGAGTGTGGAAAGGATTAGCCCAACTTCATTCCAAAATAAAAGATTCAGAGTTTTCAGCCCTGTAGTCCAGTAGAGGCATTATTTTACACCCCCACAATCTAAATAACCAGCACTTTACACTCTTTTTTTTTTAAATATTTTTTTTGATGTGGGAGTATTTTTTTTAATTTTTATTTTGATCATAGTGGCTTACATATTGTTGACAATAATATTTTAGGTACATATTTACATAAAATCAGGGGGGATTCCCATCACCAAATTGTCCTCCCTACACCTCTGTTTCTGTCCTACCTCCCATTTCCTTTTCCCTCACCCCAGGGCGGCTAGAATATGTGGTCCCCTCTGTATCCAACCCACTACTTAGTAGTCTTGCACCTGTTTGGTCTTGATGCCTCCCTTATTTCCCCCTCTAACTGGAGGCAGGACTAGATAGTTCAAGTTGCGTGGTTTTGTTTGAAAAAGAGAAAAGTGATAAACTGGGGTAAGAGTCTAATACCCCGAAAATGGGCGGAGTCCTTCTAAAGGCTCTTATCATCAATTTGGGAGATGGAAAAAAAGAAGGTGAAACACTCCACTAGTACCAAAAGAAGTATCAAATATCCAGTGAGGGCTCCAGCTATATCGATAAGCACCTCAAAGAACAGACAAAACAAACAAACCAACAAAAACAAAAACAAAAGCAGACAAACAAAAATCACCCCATGGTCTTGAATTGAGAAACATGGCATAGCACATAACGAAAGAGAAGAAAGGAAGAGAGAAAAAAAAGTATAATTGGGAACAGCACTTTCAATAATCACACCCAAACAGAGAAATCGACCAAAATAGATAGGTAAATCAAAAATAATAATAATAACAATAATAAATAAAGGTAATATATATTTATATAAAAAATAACCAAGGTTTTGTGCTTTTTTGTATTTGTTTTTTTCTCTCCTGCCCTGGCACAGTAAATATTGGGGTCATTCGAAAAGGAATTCACTTGGCCTAAGTGATATGGGGTTTCTCCGTCCTTGGAGCATACTGTCATGGGATCAACTCTAGACTTTGTTCAGGATCAGGGTCCTTTACTTTCCCGGTGGTGTTTTTTTTTTTTTTTTTTTTTTTTTTTTTTTTGGTGTGTGGAAGACTTCTGCTCTGTGTTTAGAGGTCTCAGTATCTGCACAGATCCTGAGGTGGGACTTATGATGAACTCAGTCTTTGTGGTTCTAGAGGTTCTGTTACCTCAGTGTCATTTTAGTCCATCTTCTGTGGTTGATGATCTTGGTCTTTGCACTGAACCTAGGGTGGCAAATATAACCTAGGTTATATTTTTATAAAAAAATAACGTATATATTTTGCCTTGCCTACCTGTTTACCCTCATGTCTCCTTTTAATTCTAGTTTCTAGGCCAAATGTCTACTCCTCCTTGTCTCTGAACATTTAAGTCTGTAATGCCTTTTATCTGGGATTCTTAGAAACTTATTTTTCTACACATGTTCTTTAAAAAATATTAAATGTATTACTTTTTAAATGAATGCCTATTACACTTTTCAGACATGATATAACTAATATTTATGTCTAGAGGTTTGAAAAATTTTGTGGGGGGTTTTGGGCCACACACTGCAGCATTCAAGTGTTACTCCTGGCTCTGCACTCACAAATTGCTTCCGATAAGCATGGGGGACAATATGGGATGCTGGAGATTGAACCCCGGTTGGTCCCGGGTCACTGTGTGCAAGGCAAATGCCCTATAGCTAGCTGTGCTATTGCCCTGGTAGAATGATTGAAAATTCTAAGTTAAATGTCATGTATAGTAGTATCCAGAGAATAAGCACTTAGGAATAGTTAACTAAGAAATAAATATAGTACTATTTTATTATAATCTTAAGACATTTCTTAAATCTTTGGATGGATGGGCCAAGAGATAGAATGCTTATTTTACACTCAGCCAATCCGGTTAGTTTTCTAGCACTTGAAATATTCCCTTAAGCAACTCTAGTAGTGGTCCACGGACTCAGAGCTAAGAGTATATTCTGGAATAGCCCAGAGTATCCTTAGAAAGAAAAAAAACCAAAAACAAAAATAAAAAGAAAGAAAATATTTTTGTTTCTCTAATTTTATCAAACACTTTCTCTATATTCATTTTTATTTCTCATTTAATTTCCACCAAGCAACTTCAATTACTCAGTATTGCTTTGTTCATTTATGTCAACTTAGTACAGGTTTAGAATATAATACAACTCGGGGCCCGGAGAGATAGCACAGCGGCATTTGCCTTGCAAACAGCCAATCCTGGACCAAAGGTGGTTGGTTCGAATCCCGGTGTCCCATATGGTCCCCTGTGCCTGCCAGGAGCTATTTCTGAGCAGACAGACAGGAGTAACCCCTGAGCACTGCCAGGTGTAGCCCAAAAACCAATATATATATATATATATATATATATATATATATATATTACAACTCAAGTCTGATAAAACAGATAAAACAGAAGTTGACCTGGTTACTGCGCAGAGCTTTCTAATAAGTTTTTCGGTTAAATTTTACCGAGTAAAATAAGAACAATGTAGGAAAAAAAACACTTAGGAGGAGGTTATTACAATAAATAATTCAAAAGTAATTATATTGAGTATATTTATATGAAGAAAAGTTAACACGAGTTTATAGCTCTGAGACTATGTAAATAATACTAGAGGACTGAATATTAGGTTACAGTGTTTATCATTGTTATTCAATAACATTTGCAATAAAATTTATATGTATTAATTTACTTTATTATATAAGCACTGCTAGCAAAAAGTTTGTGATATATATTTATATATATATAAAATCAAATATTTCTCCTTTTCTTATTTTATTTTACTCTGAAATGAAAGATATATATTATTATGAAAACCAAATTTTAACTGTTATACACTATGATAAAGGATGGAAATCTTAATGAAGCAAATAACTGGTTTTTTAATCAGCCTGTTTATATCTTTATAAACACCAATGATTTTGGTTCCTTTTTAACTCTTTGTTTGCTGGAAAGTTAATCTATCTTGAACCCTGTTCTACCTGCTGTTGAACTCCCACAAAGGGGACATATTCATTATTTTTCATTTATGTTTATCAGCAATTTTCTTAATCTTATTAATTATTTTTATGGATCACAAAACTTAAAATGCAAGTAATTATTATGTGATGAAGAAAGTGGACCTTTGGGATATAATTACAGAGTAGATATTTGGAAGGTGAAAATAGAAATAAACTTTTATCTCATTTTCATAGGTTGCTCCCAAGCAGTATAGCCAGTTATTCAAACACTTATATAACAAAGTATTTTAAATTCATACTGGGCTTGCTATTTAAGGTCCAAATATTTGGAAGTTAGGATTTTTCCAATTATTTTAAGGTTATGCTTATAATTATTTGAGGAATGCTACTATTTTTTGCTGGTCTTTATATTTCGGAGCTTGGACAATTGTAGTGAATGAAATACAGAATGAAGTCTTAGTTTCTAGACAAAAAATTCCAATAAATAAAACAGGCAATGCCTATCCAAAACAGTAACTAACTTATTGTGAACACACATATAAGATAAAATTATCTATAGTTGTCACATGAACATCAGAAATCTGATCTATGTTTACATCAATCATTTTTTTTCATGTTCTGGTAAACTAGGCCTAAAAATGAGTTCAAGTAGATGTGAATATTGATAGGGAAAGAAAAAACCAAGGGAGGAAGAAAACAAAACAAATGGAAAATGAAGTTTTGAAATATGTGGCAGAATGAGAATGTCACGTTACAGGACCTTCATATGTCCAAGAATTAAAGTTACGATGACACAATTCATTAGTTAGAGTATATTTTAGTTAAATTGTGCAAAGATGTAATTTTTAAAAACAATATGCAAAGAGCAATTTTTTGAGAGGCTGATATTATCACATGGAAAAAGTAAAAAGAATTGACACAATAATGTGAAAGACAATAAAATAGTATTCACTAACACTTTTTCTTCATCTTTTTTTTTTAATGGAGCAAACATAAGTCTCTTCCAAAGTTCTTATTCTTAGCAAAATATATGAAATAATTATTCCAAAAGTTTCCATTTTATTGTGTATTTAATATAATTTTAAAAAGAGGGCAAAAGTCTTTAGGAAAGCAAGGGAGTAAAATTAATTCAGGTTTTAAGAAAAGTTTAATATTTGGAATATAGTGTTCTAAAAACTGAGATGTATAATGAACACAGAGTTTATAAATAGAAATTTTGACAACCAAGATTAAATGAGGGAAACAGTGCTGTAGGTATATAATAGGCAATATCTCTAACTCTTAAAGTTTACCAGAGTTAAAAATGCTTGATTTTTCCTTCAAGACATATATGTTATATTCTTGAAAAAACATTGGTCTTGAGAAAACACAATTCATAGAAGTACATAAATTACAACTATGGCATAATCAAACAAGTTTAACTTTACAATAAAGCAAATCACTGGGCCACTACAACAAGCTAGCAATTTTGAGATCTGCAGTTTCTCATATATGTGGAACTCTAAATTGGATGAAAAAAAAAAAAAAAAAAAACAGAAGCAGAATGAAGACACTGTGCCTCTCTGAATAATTGCTTTTGTTAAGAATGGAAGTAAACTACATCCTGTTTTTATGAACAATATGTGGCTGCCTCTAACTAAATCAAAAAAGAAATAGTTATAGTATATACAACTATTTGATATACTGACTTCTAAAATGCTGCTGTTCCTGAGGAAGGCAATAAATTATATTTTGAAGATCAAAGATATATATATATATAATTAATTGAGAAGATAAAATATCAGTCCTCATACTGATGAACCTAAACTTTCAAGCTAGTATCTATAAATTTGAAGCAGACTCCAGTTGTTTACATAGATGTCAGTGTTTCATGAAAGATATGTTTTAGTTATTAATAAATCATAACATAGGGGAGATATAATATCTATAGCTAAAAATTGTGTAGCCATAGGAAAATCTCTATTTGTCTTGGAAGGAAATAACTCTGGGGAGTCGTATATAATCAAAGAATTTTACACCTTTTTTTTTACATAGTACCTAGTTTCAACATTTCACCTTGTATCATTTGATCTATTCTGGTGTATGTGCCTTTTTTTTTTTTTTGTAACATCCTGTGAGCTTCACAAGAAGAATGTTACCTTCTCCTCAACATTTGTAGCTTAGAATTTTTAGTGTCTAAACTGGTGCTCAAGTGACATTGATTGTTTTACTATACTTACATGTTATATTTTGATTTGGGGGTCACATCTTCTGCTCCTCAGGGCTATTTCTGGCTCTGTACTCAGGTGTCAGCCATGTGTAATGCATGCTTTCTACCACCTCATTGTATTATAGCTTCAGTCCTCATACTCATATAATATTGACTACCTTCTTCAATTAAATAAAAAAATCTTATTTTATTCAGTACCTTCTTTTCAGGATATCATTTAAGTTGTTATATGATTATCCTTATAGCAAATACAGTGTATATGTAGCTTACAGCACATTTCTAATGCAAAACTACCTCTTCATTCCCAGGTGGACTATAAGAAACTTAAAATCCTGAAGACCAGATCTCCAGTTACTTTGGAGATTCCCAATGCTCACTGATTTTGATAAATGGTAAAATAAAAGAGCAAGGAAGATAGTATAGTATATCTATCATATCACTGAAACTAATTAAGGATAGTCCTCATTTCAGGAAGAGTTCACTAAGCTGAATAATTACTACAACAAGTTTTATGTCACAATTTTTCTTATAATTAAAAGATATTTGTAGTAAAAGATTTTGTAATAAAAGATATTTGAGAAAAATATAAATTGTAAAGATTAAAAACATCATGGTTAAATCATACCAATTTATTTCTTAATACATTCACTTACCACTAGAAATATAAAATGTGTGAATGCTCTTTTAGAGTATTGTGTTTTAAGAAACTTTTAAAATATCCATCCAGAATGAAAATAGATTGATAACTATAAAGATATTATGCATGAAGAAAACATTGAAAAAGTATTTTTAATGGAATGGGGAGTGAATAGATTTTTGAAAGATAAGATGGGGATGGAGAAATAACCCAATGTATAAGGTATTTGCCATGTATATTGATGACCTGGGTTTAATATCTGTTACCCCAATTGCCCCCCTAACTTTCATTTTTCTTTTGATGCTCCAGACATTAATTTAATGAAGAAATCTCTCAATTGTATTTCCTGTCTTTATTTAGACCTCTTTAGTCACAATGCTCACAGCATTATATTTTAGTGTGTATTAAAATACAAATAAAATGGTATGGCTCCTGGTCTTTGTTTTCAAATTGAGCAAGAACTTATTTATGACCCACAGTGTGTTGCATTTTTATATTTATACAAGTATCAGTAGCTCACTTTTGCTTCTAAGTTACTGAAAATTTGCATGGTATCAGGCATAAAATTCTCATGTTTGTTTCCAATCTCCACCTTTAGGATTCCTTTATCAACTATTTGAATTCTTTTTTTTTTATTGTAAGAATTTATTCAAGAGACAAAATTGATTAACATAATGAGGTAAGCTAACATAACATAATATAGTGACATTGCATAACATATAATTGATATAATAATAATACATGTAAATCAAAGAAAGTTTCTGATTAAAAACATATTTTTTTCCATAATGGCTTACATATCTTTCACAGTAGTGTTTTAGGTACATATTAACATTGAATCAGGGGAATACCCATCACCAACTATGTCCTCCCCCCATTCCAGTTCCCTTTCTACAACCCATATACCCCACTCTCACCCCCCGGGCTGCTAGAGTAGGTGGACCCCTCTTTGTCTGGCTTACTATTAGTGATCTCATATCTGTTTGGTCCTGGAACCCTCGTTTCCCCTTCTATTTTAGAGGCAGAGCTAGAAAAATCGAGGTATGTGGTTTTGTTTGAAGGCAAGAAATGCAATAGAATGGGGTACAAAATAAGAGGGAAAAAGAAAAAAAAAGTCAAAAGTCAAATACGCTGAAAATGGACTGAGTCTCTCTAGAGGCTTCCAACCTCAGTTTGAGAGGGGATGTGAAAAAGGTAATTGAAATACCACAACAATACAGAAAAAATTATCGAATTAAATAACCAGTGAGCACTACAGCAATAAAGATAGGCACCACACAATAGTCTCAGTTCTGAAATCAACTCATGCTTGAATGCAAAAAGAAAGAGAAAGACAAGGCAAAATAAAATAAAATAAAATAATATTGGCGACATCAAACGTAATCTCCATACCAAAATAAAGACGTCAAAAAAAATCGATCAATCGATAAATAAACATGTGGAAAAATGATTGTTTTGTGCTTTTTTTTCCCCCTCCTATTCTTTACCCCCCTGCATAGGCACAGTAACTATTGGGGTTATTGTAGAGGGAATTCCCTTGATCTAGGAGACACAGGGTTTCTCCACACCCCCCAACTTTCTAAGTGTGATACTGGGGCTCAAAGTCATGAGCAATCCCTTATTACAGACAGTTATTACCCCAAAACAAAACACAAAATAAAAGAATAAAAATAAATGTACTTAAAACTGACAACAAATTCTAAATTGTATCCTGAAAATAATATTGGCAACAGATTTCAAAACTCTTTGTACTCATCTTGACTCATATCTAGACACATACTTTTTCTACACTCACTCAACTGTTATAAGGAAGCAATGGCGTAATAAAGTCATCTTTTACTTTTGATTTAATATTGTATTTTATTATATCAGATAATATGTATATATATGGTACAAGTAATGATTTACTAAAATTAAAAACTTTAGTAAAAATATAAGTAGGTTTTAAAACATGAAATTTGGAGGGTAAAGATAGCAATTAATTTTGGAAAATCTTGACTTTTCCCATATATGTTTGAGATTGTAATTTTCATTTGTTGGCATAAAACTCTGTGACAGTGTGTAAGGGGCTTCGGGAAAATGAACTTGACAATTCAGTGAGAAGACATATGACAGGAGTTGCTTTGAAAGTTCTCTGCATAAGGTAACAGTTGGTGCTTTGATATTGAATTATGGCAAAAAATTTTCTTTATTATTGCTGTTTTTTTTATTCAGAAAGGATATTCAAGGACAAAACTATCACCACGTCTCCGATTAAAAGCAAAGTCAAAGTATGAAAAGTCAGAATAATTTATTTTAATGAATAAATAGTAAATTTACATAAAAATAGAAGCTGTGTTTTAAGGGGAAAAGAGTTAATTGTGTTTATACAATTATCATAATGATTACAAACAAAAGAATATTTATTAATAATTGAAAACTGGAAAGATGAGCAACAGATATATAATAGAATAGGGTACATTGCCATTGCCATTTTATCTTAGTTTAGTTTATCATTTAGTTTAGTAATGAAAGACAGAGTGCCAAACTATGATTTTCTAACACCAGGACTCATGTGCTCTTAAATGCTACTTTAATATGATTAAGAAAAATGAAGACTCATTTTTCTTGTTTAATGAGCATAATTTTTTGAGAGATGTGGTGCATCATCCAGAGAATTGAAACCAACTCTTTTACAAGTTATGATTAAAGACTAACCTTATCTCATCACAAGGAGTAACAAATAAACTAGCACCTTAATAAAATAATTTAAATTTCAAGGTTGATTACTCTGAGAATAATAAAAATAAAACCATAATAGGGTAATTTGGCCTAATATTTTTCTTTTCTTCATTTTGCTTTTTTTGTTTTTTTTTTTCGGGGGGGGGGTCACACCTGGTCTCACTCAGGGGTTACTCCTCGCTCTATGTTTAGAAGTAGCTCCTGGCAGGCTCGGGGGACCATATGGAATGCTGAGATTCGAACCACTGTTCTTCTGCATCTAAGGCAAAATGCCTTACTGCTGTGCTATCTCTCCTGCCCCGGACTAATTTTTTTGTTTTTGTTTTTGTTTTTGTTTTGTTTTGTTTTGTTTTGGGTCACACCAGGCAGCGCTCAGGGGTTACTCCTGACTCTATGCTCAGAAACCACTCCTGGCAGGCTCAGGGGACCATATGGGATGTCAGGATTCAAACCACCGTCCTTCTGCATGCAAGGCAAATGTCTTAACTCCATGCTATCTTTCCGGCCCCATTACTTGGCCTAATATTTAGAAAGAGAAAAGAAAAAGCATAAAGAAAATAGAAGAAGTATATTTTCTGAGTACAGAGCTAGGAGTAACCCCTGAGCACTGCTGGGTGTGACTCAAAAACAAAACAAAACAAAAAAGGAAAGAAAAAGACTGTTATATGTAAGCAAATTTGCCCAGATTTAGGGTTTCTTTTGATTTACATCTTAGACACAGTATTTAATTGCATTTCAACATTGTAAAGTTCCTTATGCCTCTGTGTCTTCTATTTTTTGTCTGTAAAATGATTATGATTATAACCTTTGGTTATGGTAGAAATTAGGGGAGCAATGCATATTCATTTACTGTTAGAATAGAAAGCAATAAAAAATATTAGATACTGCCAGATATATTGAAAGATCATATAAAGCTATACATTTGGTATCATAAGGAATGAATTAGTGTGTGTGTGTGTGTGTGTCTTTTTGGGTCACACCCGGCAGTGCTCGGGGTTACTCCTGGCTCCATGCTCAGAAATTGCTCCTGGCAGGCACGGGGGACCATATGGGATGCCGGGATTTGAACCGATGACCTGCATGAAAGGCAAACTCCTAACCTCCATGCTATCTCTCCAGCCCCAAGGAGTGAATTAGTTTTAATGAAAAAATATGTTTATATTGAAATATTGTCTAAGGTCTAAGAGAAGATTGAACTCTGATGGCAATAATATACATAAACCAAAAATTCTTAAAATAACTTTATAGCTCACTTTATCCTTTCCCCCTGCGAAGCAATATTGATATTGTTTTTCAAGGTCTGTTTTATTGGCATATGTATATTCAATAACAACTGCTATTGCTGAGAACTAAAACAAATAAACCAAAATTTTTTGATAAACACTACAATTTATTTTAAAATTCTAAAATTCTAAATTCTAAAATTCTTTTTTTTTAATTTTTTATTTTTAATTATGAGAACAATGATGCAAAGAGGACAAGGTAAAGTTACAGTGGAAGGACAATCGCCCATAAACAGTGTTCTCAGAAGAAATCCCCTTGATGACGCCTAAAATATTGGTCAAAGAACATTAAGAAAAATAAGCCAGAACCCATGTACAATTACTTTGTCCACAAGTCCCCAGGTTGTAGTACATTATAACATTTCTTAGCAGTATGCAATATAATCTAAAGCCATGAAATTTATGTGACTCCTTAAACATTGAAGGCATAGTATTTTTTATATTTTCATGCACATGCATATTGGTTTAAGTTAACATCAAAAGTTTAAGAGGTTTTTTTTCGGGGGGTGTTAGAGTCAAAGGAGCACAGTAAAAACGGTGTTAGAGTGGCAAATATTGTTTGCATAGGCCCACCAAAATATGGGGCACATGGAAAGGAAAAGCCCTGGTCTAAATACAAAGAGACCCTACCCCTGAAGTTTCCTGGCATAAGACCAACTCTAGGCTCCAGACAAACTAGTTTGTTCAATCCAAGTCATTGTCTGTAGTGCCAATACAGTTTTATTTTTCACGCAGTCTCTATTGTTGGCATCAGATTTCTGTATTAAAGATCCTGAAATCTGGACATCTTACATTGAAGTCAGGCTCTAGTTTCACCTCACAATTAAGGGGCAATACAGAAAGCCCAGTCCAGTAAGCAGGTCATTGTTCTTAAGTCTTCTCAGTGTTGAGGGAAGTCTCTTTTGAGTAGGCTGATGTCAGAGTAGCAGTAGGGTCTTCCCTGGTAGAGGATTGCCTCCAGGTAATGTTATAGACAACCTTGGATGTTTCATAGATGTCTTCCCTAGATCAGGGTGAATGGAGAATGCCCATTCTTCTGAGGCCTGTGCCAGGTCATTATGTCAATGTTCAGGGTGTAAGGTCCCATTGCACTACAAGATTTGTATGTTCCCATCTCTATTAGATAAGAACTTATTTGTATGTATAGTATTTTCCTGAGGGACTCTTCACCAAATTCCCTATTGAACAGTTCACAAAGGGAAGAAAAGATAAAAAAAAAAAAAGGGAAATCGTCAGTGTATAAGAAAATATTCAGCAAGAGTTATAGCCGTCAAAGAAAACATGCATAAAATGTTGAAAAGACATACGTGTACATTCTATGCCTTTTGGAATAGTTGGGGGCGTGTTAACTCCAGGGCACAACATGGTCTGTGACTTACGATTCTACACTACTTAAGTTAAAAAGGGTAAATGTGGAGTAATGATGATAGGGGGTGAGAGAGTTGAGAGAAATAATGATCTTTTGTTCTTTTGTAGGGGTGTGCGAAAGGGCAGAGTACAAAATGGACATTTTGCATACACAAAAACATAATTCAATGATAGTGAGAACTATTAATGTATCTTGTGCGCGCGGGGGCACTAGCCTCCACAAGATATTGAAAATATAAACTGGTAAGAGACTACCAGTGACTGCTTTAGTGCAACCCACAAGTAAAGCCTAGGGTAACATTCAATCTCCGCCAAGGGACCCATCTCGCTGGCTTCCGAGCCAGATCTGGAGCAAGGTGGTAGAGGGGTACTGGGGTCACCCAGTCCCGCACCCCCCTAGGCCTGGTTAAGAAGGCCTCTGGCATGGCGGAGGCCTGCCGAACCCCATGCTGGTAGAGACTTCCTGCTCCTAGGAAGGAAAGAGAACCTTCAAGAAGCTGGGAGGCCGGAAGTTCAGGGCCCCCACCCAGCCTCTCCCTCCTTAAGGAGCCGAGTGGGCCCAAAATTTCTTATATAATATGTAAGTAACACATTATTTGTGGCTCACATACAGACTAATTAAGTTTCTGTAATTCCATTCAGTAATTTTATTCAAAGAAAGAAGAACGGAGAGTATTGAAATAATTAAAGACACAGTCCTAAAGATGGTGTGGGGACTTGGACAACATAACCTGTAGGTGTTTTTATTATCTATATTTTAATACAGTTATTACTACTGCCTATTCTCATAAAAATAAATGATTCAGTTTTAATTATATTCCCAATACACTTCTTTATTCTCTACAACTTTGTCATATTCACTCATAGTCTTACACCCTATGCAATTATTTAAAATTACAAATTAAATAGAGCCATAAAAATCAGTTGTGTTGCTTTCTGAGTCATCTTCGGTCAAGAAACAGTTTTAGGGTATTATTATTTTAGAATGACTTTTCTTTTTTTTGAAATTTTTACAAACTTTTTTTTTTTTTTTTTTTTTTTGGTTTTTGGGCCATACCCGTTTGACGCTCAGGGGTTACTCCTGGCTATGTGCTCAGAAATCGCCCCTGGCTTGGGGGGACCATATGGGACGCCGGGGGATCGAACCGCGGTCCTTCCTTGGCTAGCGCTTGCAAGGCAGACACCTTACCTCCAGCGCCACCTACCCGGCCCCAATTTTTACAAACTTTTACCATTTATTTTTATATATTACAGAGATTGGGTAATATTTCTATATCCATTTATTCCAATAAGTTAAACTAATTTATGAGACTTTTTTCTATAAAATAGACAAACATTTATTTGATACAAGAAAAAATATATACCCACCAATAATTTCAGATATCAGTGACATGTTAATCACAATTTCTAAATTATATACACCTTTGACAAATCAATATGTCACATTGTATTAAAGCACTCTCAAAGTGTTATGATAAGTACATAAAAATTATGAGACAAAATTTCTCAGTGGTGATATTTAAGTGATATTGTATTTGTTTTTATAGAACTCAGGATGCAGAGGGAGCTAAATTTAATTTATATTGTAAAATTTAAAATAATGAGTATATTGTCTGCTGCATTAAAAACACAATGAGAAAGATGTAAATTTATTACGAAATAAAGACTGTCTACTATTTTCAGTTCATTTGTCTAGCTAATTAACAATTGTAAGAATAGCAACAAATAATTAGAACTGTTCTTTGTGGGTTTTTTTCTTTCTAATTATCCTTTTAATATTTATTTTTGCTGCTCTATGAAAGTTAGATATTTTTATCTTTATATATCTCTAGATATCTAGGTTTTAAAAATTATATATACCTTATAATTGATTAGCTTTAAAATTTTTACCTATAATACAGAAAATAGCTTTCATAAGTATATATTTATATTGTTACATCTAAAATATTTCATTGTTATTCACTGAGTATATCAAGTATACAAGTCCTGTAATCACTTTTCAAAAATGATTTAATATCAATATTTTTACTAATTACATTTTATTTAGAAAATACTGTTTTTAGCCACTGTACCTTTGGTTTGAGCTATAAAATTTGCCTATTTTATTAATCTAAATGAAAATGTAGTTCTTTTTTGGATGTCTTACTATATCCACACCTATTTTTTATATTTGCAAAAAAGACTATAACACGTTTGCTAGTGTTATTTCATACTATGTATAGTAATTATTTACCTCATAATGTTTATCTATGTCATTTAAGTATTTATATATTTTGAATGTCCAGTTTCTAGATTCTTTATAATTCCTATATTATTTAAATCACTTTTAGTTTTGATATTAAACATTTTAGTATATCAGCCTACTGATGTTTCCAGCTTAAAATTTTTTGATCTGGGATATTCAATAAATAAGGAGTATCCAACAATTAAGTAAATTAATATTGAAAACTATTACATGAACTTGGTGTTTTGTCACAGTTAAGTTGTCTTCATAAAGAGAAGAATCATGATGTTCGGGAATATTTTTGGGGAGAGGACATATAAAATTTTAAATATGCTTTTCAATTTTTGATTTTGTTGTAATGTTAAAAGAGTTTATACTCCTTTTTCTGTTACATTGAACATCTGACCCAAATGATTATATATTTTTTGTTTGTATTTTATATTCTTGAGGACAGAATGGCTAGAATTTAAGATATTATATGGTCTCCAGCAATAGTCAATTACATTCATTATATTTTTATAGACATTACATTTGACACTTAACTACATGTAAATTTATAAATTTAATTCATATTATCACATAAGTATATTTGCATGGACAATATATTAATTACTTATGACTCAGTTTGATTAAATATTTTATAAATATTTATTGAATGTCTACTGTGTACACTGCTCAAAACATAAAACTGACTAGATTCTTATGCTAGACAGCCAAACTTATTAGTGTAAGGATAAAGTAAAACAAAAAACAAAATTTCAGTTGCTAATATACAGGATGCAAGTTACTAAAATAAAATGTAGTTATTAAAGTAACAGGGTAGCTCTTTTAGATTATGTGGCCAGAAAAGGTGTCGCTAAAGAGGTGAAAACTATGCCAAGATCTGAATTAACAAATCTATCTTGGCAAAGATCAGTGGAAAAGATTCCAATAGTGAAACCACAGAGAACAAATGCCTGAAATTTGGCACATGTGAATAGTCAGGTGGGATAAAATGCTTGGAGAAAGTGAACATATTTGTCATTATTTTTTAACTCATTTGGGGAAATTTAAAAAAAGAAATCAGATTCCTAGAAAAAAATATGATACAGTTGAATGGTTATAATAATAGTTGCATTTGTTTATACAACAAATATTTGTTGAGCATTTTCTCCATATCAGATCCTGTTCTTGATTCTAGGGATATATTAATCATATTCATTCACTTCTAATTTTGAAAAACAAATAAATTATAGAGTTATCAATAAGTAGATAAGCACATTGCATAATTATTTGCATGGAGAGATACAGAGATAAGATGTTTTTCTTGTTCCAACTCAGCCCCCCATTTGATTGCCAGCATTGTATACTCTCGGAGTAAGACCAAGAGTGATTGTTGACCATACAGGCAAAGATAAGCTCTAAGAATCATCAAGTGTGCTACCTGTGCCCCCCCCCCCAATTATACATAGTATTAAGATATTATAAATCCTTGGGCCAAAAGTCCAATAGCAGCTTACCATAAATACACAGATATTGTCTCATATGACAATTTAGCATGATCAAGCTTAATTAGTTCCCAGAAGAGAGAGTAGACAGTATTGTAAGATAAAATAAAAAACTTTATAGAAGATAGAATATAGGTATGCATTTAAAATGGCAGAAAATCATGCTACATTGAACATTTATTTAAGCAAAAACTTGAGAATGGAGAACAAAATTGAATTTTACATTTTTATTAGAGGTGAGAAGATTTTATTTAGTTAGTTTTTAAATGTTATTTTTAAAGGGGCCATGGTTTACAAAATTTTAATAACAAATTTCATAAGTCAATGTTCTAACTTCAGACCCACCTCTAGTGTCATCATCCACCCAACAATGACTCAAGTTCCTTTCCTTCTCCCAAAGCTGTCTTCATAGGAGACATAGAATTTCTTTCCACGTGTACTTATACATTGAATACAATATTTACAAATTTTTAACACTTACTGTCCACCTCAATGTACAATATCTAGGTTCACTTTATATATGGTGCTTAACTACTCTTTCATAAGACTTCTAAATATTGCTTGAATACAATAATTGTTGGCACTGATATTTTTTTCTTTTGGGGCAAAACTAGTGATACTCAGCATTTTATACAAAAACAAAACAAAACAAAACAAGAACAAATCATAATAAAAAGTTTCCAGATCTCATTAAACTTATTTTACTTATAGCCTCTCTTTCAGAAAAAATATATCTAAACACCCTCTAGGAAATCTGTCTTCTTTCTCCATATAAGAAAATGTGCTACCTACTCTGTATCCTTGAGTACGTATTTGAGGTTCAGGGCATAGTAATGACTTATTTGGGAAATAATACTCTAAGCAAACAATGACTTTTGTTTGCTTAGTTTTTACTATCACCTTTTGCTGTTATCCCCCAACTTGCAGTGATTCAATGAAGATAATTATTAAAATAACTGAAACAAGTGTTAATGATTAAATGTATGTGTCAATTTGGTTAGATCATGATTTCAGATATTTGGTCAAAGACTAGTTATTTCTTTAAGACACTTTTGAGATTTACTATTCTTTAAATTACTTAACTTTTACTATATTTGCAAATAATAATAAAAACGGATCTGGAAAATTTGTCACTAGTAAGCCATGACATCAAAACACAGCACTCTTTCTTGACTTTCATGTTTTCTTACCATCTGCACAAAACCAAGTTTTTCCAAAGGTTTTCCCAAAGTTTCCTAAAGCAAGTTTATTGCAAACTGCTCTCAAACTTGAGATGCAACATTACTTCTTTTCTGATATATAAACTTGGCAGCTTCAATCATTTTCCTGACACTGAATTTCTTGCTTCTCTCTACAAATATCTATATTCATATGTCGTCATATCTATGTAAATATGCATCTAGGTAAATATGCATATGCATGTAAAACATATGTATAAATCAATAGGTTGGTTTGCTTTCTGGAGGCTTGTGACAAAAAAAACCAATCTAATAAATTGAAATGTTAAGAAATATTATGTTAATAAAACATTAAGAAATGTAAAAACTGTTACGAGTAAAACCTGAGCACCACCAGATATGATCGCAAATCATAAACAAAAATAATATTATAAAATATTAATAATCACAATCGCTATATCAATATGTATACAAAGAAAATTGTGAGAAACAAAACTGTCGTTTTATTATAATATGTGTTGGCTAATGGGAAAATAGCAATAATAAGCAATCAAACTTCATTAAAATTATTTCCAAGTTTTGGATATATGTAATTTTTCAAAATCTATTTAGAAACATAATATAGTATGTTTTCAGATCAAGCACAGTGCCTGTTATCAAGTGAAAAATAAAAGAAGAGCAGGTGCAAAGAAAATGACTGTTAAACAAATATATTTTCATGATTAATACTTTTTAAATGGATGAAGGGGTTATAATTAGGTTAAGTTTTTCACATTTTATATTAGTACATTCAGTTTAGTTTAAAGATATCACCAATTTAAAAGTCAATCACTATTTAGAAGTAAAACAGAAAGTAAAATTTTGTTTTAATCTTAAAGTGCTGTGCTACAATTAAGCTAATGATTTAGCCTCCCAAACTAAGAAACCTGATAGACCTATAATCTTACAACTCAACCCTAACTATCTCTTGCTAGAAATTCACCAGAATGAGGGATTTGAAAAAAGTAAGAGGCAATCAGCACACAATTTTTAACCTGACAATTGCTGAGGAGAGCTGAACTGTGGGTCTAACACTGCCAATTTTTTCTGTTACTCATTCTTTTTCTTTTTCCTTTTGTTATTTGGGCCACTCCCAGCAGCACTCAGGGCTTATTCCTGTATCTGTGCTCAGCGGTCTTGCCTGGCAGGGCTCCTAACCTTATGGGGTGAAAATTTCATTTATTGCTGAGTGTAAGGGAAGCACCTTGATATAAGTTGATAATCTTTTTTTCTTCTTCACATTTTTACTATAATTTTAGGCAACAGAGATTTACAATATTGTTAATAAACAGGGTTTCAAGCATGTAAAGTTCAAATTCCACACTCTCCACTGGAGTATACTCCCTGTCTCATATCATGATAAGTTCATTTCTCTAGACTAGTTTTTAGGTTACAGCAAAAAGTTCTCTATTTTTCGGTTTCTTTCTATAACTTTTACTTTTTGGCTAGAATCGATGAAGAGTGGAGGAAATGTATGGAGCCTGGGATCAAACTTGAGTCAGCCCCAAGAATGTAAATCAGTATATTTTATTACACAATTTGACAGATCTATGTATATTTCTGGCCTACCTTATTTTAGCAATGTTTAGAAGTGAAGCACTAATAATTTAGATTGTATTTGGAAAGAGGTCCTATACTTTAGGAATGAGCACTTGTTAACTAGTGTAAGGTGAAAGAAAAAGTCATATATGCACAAATCTTAAATAAATAAGGAATTCAATAGTATAGTTTTGTAATAATATATAATAAACATTACTTCACACAGACTAAAATATAAATATTTTTCTTAGTTCAAGAAAAATACATTTTTGGGCCCGGCGTTTGTCTTGCAAGCAGATGATCCAGGATCAAAGGTGGTTGGTTTGAATCCCGGTGTCCCATATGGTCCCCCGTGCCTGCCAGGAACTATTTCTGAGCAGACAGCCAGGACTAACCTCTAAGCACTGCCGGATGTGACCCCCTCCCAAATAAAAAAAAAGAAAGAAAAATACATTTTAATTTTTTTTATCTGGAAATCATCCTAAGACTTTATGAAGAAAATGCACATCTATTTGCATGTCTGCACCAGTTCTTTATTTATGTCTTCATCTAAATTTTTTTGCAGCTTGTAAATTATGTTTGCTTTAACTGTTGCTTTATCTTTAAGTATTAAATATCTATAGTTAAACATACAAATATATAATTTGTTCATACAATATAATTAAAATTTATCTTCCATGTTTATGTTGGATATGATTGCTATAACATATGTCAAATACATAACTAGATGGATTTGTATATTTGGTCATTTTAGGAAAGTTTTTACTTGATTGATATTAATTAACTGTCCCTGATCAACTATAAATTTTTTCTGTTTTTGCTTTTCTTCTCCTTTATGCTTTTCTGCTGGTTTTGTTTTTGGTGTATTGGGCAATGGTTCACAACTGGGGGTGCTCAGGGGTGACTGATGGCATTGTGCTCAGGGTTAAAATGGTGGTACTCAGGAAATAATTTATAGGGATTGAATGAGGATTCATTTGTGCAAGGCAACTCCCCTCGCTGCTCTACCTTACTCTGACCCTCTTTAAACTTCTTGTTAGTGGCTATTTGTTTGGACTACAATTGATTTTTAATGTACATTACTTTCAATTGGGAATGATACCTTTACAGCCTGCCTCTTATGCTTTTTGTCAATCTCAATATCCTAACATTTCTTTACATACATGTCTATAGAAAAGTTAAGTGGAGTTACAATTGACCACCAGTTTATGTGTGTGTATTCAGTTCATGGCAGTCTGTTACTAGCCACAAGTAATGTGACTCACATTGCAAGAACTGTGCCAAACATATGAGCCACAAAGATTATTCAGAATTGGGTTTCAAAAGGTTTTTTTTTTTTATTAGATCATAGACTGCTTCTTGATTATACATAGCTCTAGGCCTTTATCTCAAGATGGAAACATGTAATGCTCTATGAATCATTATTATTCATGATAGTAAGAATAGCACTACCATTAAAAGCAACAAGAGTAACATGGTTCTGCTTTATTCTTTGCAACTAAAGTGACTCATTCACTTCTCAGAATAGCTAATAAATACTTGTAAAATATGTGCTAATTTAGCCTACTAATAAAAATGCCACATAAATATAAAATAAACACAAGCTAATGAATTTTGAACTACCTGAGAAAACTGACTTAAATCTTGAGTTTAAAAATTAAATTTACATTTTTTCTTACATTTCATGTAATATAGGGCAAAACTAAAAATTAGTTTTTTACTCAAATGCAATGCATTAAAAATTGAATTTTCACACTTTGGAATTGGGGACTTAACTGCTACTGAAAATGGCATTAATATGATAATAATATGCTAAAAGAGAATATCTCATTCCTATTTTTCCTCTACTCAAATATATATGATTTGCTTTGCAAGTTATCTGCTTACTGTTTAGGTTTAAAAAAAAAACTAAAAGCATTTTAAGGGTTCAACAGTCTAGTTGGTGATCACTATTTTCTTCTAATTATATACTCAACATGTCTAAGAACTAAAAAGATATATGTTTGAAATTTTTTGTTTGTTTATTTAGTTTTTGAGCCACAAACTGACAGTCACAAACTGACTCTGACCACTGAAGTTACTCCTGGAAGGCCCCAGGGACCATATGAGACTCTGAAGATCTAATCTACGTACTTCTATACTATTGTAGTATTACCCACTGTACTCTGTCCCCATGCTTTGAGTTTTTGACATAATTGAAAAAAGAAAAATACATAAAAAAGCTGACCATCAGTGGGAGAGTAAAGGAATGTAAAGTCACTTAATAATATAGCATGTTTGAATTACTTTGTCAAATAACCCATCTGTTGTTTCCTTCAATGCTTTTAACACATCTTGCCTTTTTTTCCTGAGTCCATTACACCCCAAGGGTGCTCAGAATCTTCATCTCTGATAATAAAATACCTGACTTTTATGATAGTCTTCTTTCTATTCTTTATTATTAAATTGATCCAGTTGGTTGCTCTTTTAAAATCAAAAGTAATTTTTCTCAGAGTATTAAACTGAAGATAAAATAATTGCTCAAATACAGACTTGTCTTGAATATGAAAGGAAAAAGAAAATTAGTAATATACTCCTCTGTAATTTATGAATAATCTGTATGATTCAAACGTTCTATATCTATATTTAATAAGTGAATAAATTAGTAGATATGTAACAAAATATGTATATATAACTTTAAATATAAACACATATAAAGCATATGTTAGTATACAGTTAATATATAAAATCTTTATAATAACGAATATATAACCAAAACTATTGTACCATTTAAACTATTATATATTAAATCCTAAGTACACTATCAATCACTGGTAACTAATTAAAATAGTGGAATCTTTTTTTGAGGGGAAGAAGTTTACTTATAACTTTGTGATCAGGGGTCACTCCGGGATTTGTTGGTGAACCACATGTGATATCCAGCATTAAATAGGGGTTGATCATATGCAAGGCAAGTTATTTAATACCTATATTATCTCTCTGATATTATAATCATTTTATAATTTTGTTGGATTGATTTATTTTCTGAATCTGTGTCTTAACTGGCTTACTGATAGTCTATTGAAAATTAAAAATTCCTGTTTTTTACATACGGAGTGGGGAGAGTCAGGTTTGGGGCCATGCTCTGCAGAGCTGAGGGGTCACTCTGGCTTGTATACATAATAATGGATAATAATATACTAACAATAATAATAATATATAATAATATACTCAAATTGGCCAACTATTTTTTCTATTATTTTCTGTGCTCCAATGTTTATAGTTTGTATGTTAACAATACAAGTCTGTTTCCATAGAAATGTATATTTCTGCAAATGAACTCATTCCACACAATGACATTTTTGATTGTAGACCATCTAAATATCTCTGAAAACTAAAATTTTTAATTTTTGAGCCTAAATTGTGATATGCATTTTACTTGATCAACAAAAGTTTTTCTTATATTTTTATCTTATGCATGTAATAAAATAATTAATAGTTTGCTCCAAATGCCAGAATAGATTTTACAAAAGAAGTGTCCAAATTTTTTCCAGAAACACAACACAAAAATTGTCTAGATTGACATTTTTCCTTCTTGTCAGTTTTTCAGTCATATGTATATGCTGAATAAAGCTTCTTTATCATATATGTATTTTATATTTCCATTCTCTCCTAAATCAGTGTGATATATTAATTTTCAGGTGCTTAGATGCTTCATGTATTCTTAATCATCTTACTTGTAGATGAAATGACATAACTGCTATATAAGTTTTATTTACTTGTAACATATTTTTATATTACTTACAAAATACCAAACTAGGGGTCAGAGTAGTGGCGCAAGTGGTAAAGTGTCTGTCTTGCCCACAATAGCCTAGGCTAGACTGCAGTTTGATCCCCCTACGCCCCATATGGTCCCCCAAGCCAGGAGCAATTTCTGAGCTCATATTCAGGAGTAACCCCTGAGCATCACTGGGTGTGGCCCCAAAACAAAACAAAAAGCAAAACCAAACAAACAATCCCCCCAAACTAAGCATTCAAAAATAAGTTTCCTGAAATATTATTAAAAGTAATAATATATGACAGAAACATTTTGTGCGACCCCCGGGGACCCCGGCCCGCAGGGTGGATGAGGGTCACGAAGTTATTCGTGAGTCACGAAGAGAATTCCGGTCTGGAAAATAAAAGAGGGGCTGGGAGATAAAGAGACTCAAGGCGAAAAGTTCCGATCAAGAGAGTCCCAAGTTTATTGAAAAGGGGGCTAGTTTTTATAGCAAGCATGAGAACGTTTTCAGACAAAAGAGGGGAAGGGGTGGTTCAGTACTTTTCCATCATAACATTCCCATACATCACATATTTTCAGGGGGGTTATTAGTGAGTTATACATTTACTAGCAGTGATCCTACTTTTACTATACTTCTACTATAAGTGATCCTGTTATACATTAACTATAAGTGATCCTGGGATGCTCTGTTCTGTTAACAATGCTACAGATCTAATCTCAACTTGTAGCCTTTACATAGCATGTTTGTTCTTTATCCATTTACCTCTGGTAAAAGCTTTTTTTATGGTCAGCTTTTTCTTTTTAGGTTCATGGGGGAAGCGCCACCAGTAACCTGTCACGTACACAGACTTTTTGTCTTCTCAGGCATCAAAGACTCCATATTGCTCTCTAGTTAAAGGGCCTCCAACAATTTTGCATGAAAAATCATGTTTAATTAAAAGTTAATTAATATCAGACACCTTCTTTTTATGTGTATGCCTCATCTTATTGCTGCTTGTAGTGCATATCAATAAAAATAAAATTATCTCCTATTGTCCAGTATCATTTGACGAACAAGTAAAAAGAGGAATTAGTTTCCTGAAGTTCATGACTGAACTTTCTAAATTAAAGAGCATGTTAACATTTTCACATGATTATAAATAAATGTCCTTGAATTTCTTGAAACATTAATTTTCTTAAGAAAAGTTTCAGCCAACTTATAACTCAGTTTTGTTCCAAGTTATATCATAAAGTGTCAGTCATGTATTGGTTGGTGTTTGTTAGTCGTTGTTGGAAGTTTTAAGTTTCTACCCAGCTAGAAACTTCATTTAAATTGCTTATTTTATAGAATCTTCATGAAGTAGCAGTTGACTTCCTATAAAGTAAGTGATCCAAGACAACACTTGTACCCAAAAAAGAACAGAAATACTTTAAAGGTATATTAACAGAAAAGGTGTATCATTATATTTACAGCATCTTTTTTATTACAGTCAGAAGTAAGTCATTAAAATTTACCAACACCAGAGAGCATAATTAAACTTTACCCCTTTAAAAAGAAGTATTAAAGATGTTTTTGCATATAAATTTAAAGCAATCATAAAAAAGGATGCTGAATTGGCACATTAATGTTGTGCACCTTAGTTATTCTTTGTACATATATATTATAAAGTTTTAGAGTTCTTTTTGATTTATGTCCTAATCTAATCCTCTTTCTTTATAGTATTAGGTTACTCACATATTTTATATTCATGTACTGTATATATTTATCCGAGCTATAAATGAAATTCTGAGACAGTTCTAAGGAAGATACTGTGACAGTACAAAAGAAATAATCGAGAATGACACCAATTCATGGTATAAGATAAACTATCATTTAAAAAATGACCTCGTATAGTTACATGTTTATCTTTCAGAGGATATTATGCAGTACTTCAGTGAAGTATTGCTTAAATATACAAATAACATGTTAACCAGGTTTCCTTGAGCTCTAGTTTATAAATATTATAAAAAGAGCAGGGTGGGCTTACTTATGTTTCATATAAAATGAATCATTGCTTTTTGTTGTAAAAGCACAAATCAGTTCATTTTAAAAGACAGTTCAATATTTGATCAGATGCAAACTTTGGCTATATTTCCATTTTACATAACTTCTTAGATATTCTCAAGGTGATTGTTAACATTTTGAGATTCTTTTTACAAATTAAAAGTAAGAGCTAAAGGTAACAACTAACAACTTTCTTTTTGAAGCAGTCTACTTTTAATATTTTTATTTATGACTCTGTTTATAAGTATTCTCATTTACTTTCTTTTATTTGTAAAAATGCTTCATATTCACTACTTTTAATCAAATTATAACAAGTATAGGATAACTGTACAAGATTCAAAATAAAAAATATAGTATGTTGTTATCCACCTGACCTTTTAATTATCATGCCACTATGTCAAGTAGAAAATGTCAATAGATTGCTACTAAGAATTGACAGTGATAATACCATAAATAGAGACTTTTAGCTCCCATATTTTAAAGTATCTTTGAGGTTTCAATGATCAGGATAGACAACACAAAATTGACTAACTGAAAAATCTGAATGGATAAACTTCTCATGAGAGCCAGATTTCAGAATGCAAGGTCAACCCTAAAATATTTACCTGAATTTCTAGATTGTGTTATAACTAATAATTACAATAAGTTAAAATCCTCTCTTCATCAGACATGTAATACATAGATTTTATCTCTATCTGTAGCAACATTATTTTATGCATATTTCATGGTCCTTTTAAAGCTTATCTGATTTTATTACTTTTGTTTTGGATAATATTTTAGATAAATAAATACTGTAACATTATATAATTCAGATCTCTGACCTTTGTTTGTGACTGCATACCTTTCCTTTCATGGAGCTAAATCATTAAAGCAATATTTAATATCAAACCCCATAAAGCAACTCTCTTATCAGTCAAACAAAAATACAAGATTACTCAATATCATAAAAAATATGTGAAACATATGAGATAGGAATTAGAAGTTTAACTGTTCTAATTATAAATGTAATGGCACATATTCTAAAATGTAAAATTAAATCATATTGTGTTGTTGAGTAACTTTTGCAATGTTGACGCAATTATACTGACTATAAATTTTCTTTTCTTTTCTCTTTTTTTTTTATTGTTGTTCTTGCTTTTTGTTTTTTGGGGGGCCACACCCGGTGGTGCTCAGTGGTTACTCCTAGCTCTGAGCCAAGATATTGCTCCTGGCTCAGAGGACCTTATTGGATGCCAAGAATTGAACCTGTGTCCATCTTGGGTCAGCTGCATGCAAAGCAAAAACCCTACCACTGTTCTATTACTCAGGTCCCAACAATAAATTTTCTCAGACATTTAGGTACTGCAAATTTGACCCTCATAAATTAGAAAAAAAAATAGGTCATAAGTGACATGCTGTAGCAAACATTTAAAATATTATTCTTTTAACTTGAAAGATTCTAATATTGCTATATACTCTAATAAATATCATTTTCCCAAACTGTCTACAATAAAGTTGCCTATATTTCAAACAACTTTGATTGAATTGAGTGCTTTTTGGGAACAAAGAATTAATGTTTTGAAAAAACTCAAGCAAGCAATCTTACTGAACAGGAAAATATTTATTAAAATTATCCAGGAAATAGCTTTTAGAAAAGCATTTAATGGATATAATAAAAGGTAATGACAACACAAGACTTACTATTATAATGTAGATATATATATCATAGGAATAAAATATTTTTTATGATATATGCTGCCAACATATTCTTGATCATGAATAGAAGTAGGAAAGCCAGGATTTAAACACTGGGTAAAACTTTCTGTAGAATTGAAGTGTGAGTTGTCTTTTATAGTGTATAAATTATAAAACATGAAAATAATTAAAATTAATTTTTAATTTTATACATGAATTTGAGTTGAGTCAGAAAAAATATTACTTTCTGTTCTACAATATCTTCATGTCAAATGTATTTATACTATATTTTAGGTATTTATAATAATAATATTATTTCCTTCTTTCTTTCCTTTTCTTTTTTAAGTTATATTTTAGATTATTTTATTTTATTTTAGACCATTTTTATTATTTATTACTATTACTATATTACTATTAATATTTTATTCATATTTTTTAAACTTAAGGTATATAAAACACTTATAAAACTAAACTAATAAACAGCCCATAATCTCATTAAAATGGGAAGAGGAGACAGAATAAAACCCTTTTATAAGCAAACATAAATAGAGCCAATACACACAGAAAAGACCAGTGTAACTTATTATCAGGAAATGGAATTCAAAGCAATCAGGAGATATCCATTATCACATAAGTGATAATGACAAATATAAAAAATACTAAAATAATTAGTAAACATGTTATTTTAAAAAGTCTCATTGATTATTGTTGGAATTTTGTTAATTAAGCCTTTATGAAATATAGAATGTGTATATCTCAGAAAAATAAAAAAGGTAAGAAAAGAGCTATCTTCCTTAAGTTCTCTCTCCTCATTACATATAATTGCAAATACAGAACTTAGTTTCAGTACTTTCTGTTTATGATTGGTTTTGACAAAAATAGAATCAATGAAGACAATTATAAAGTGAATGATTAATGCAAATAATCCTAGCAACACAGAGCAATAGTGATAAATAGTATAAGAATATAAAGCAGTAAATTAGTGACTCTAGATGTATAATTAAATATTTTTATTTCTACTAAATTCATTTAAACTTTATTAGCCACTTAGAAATTATCTTCAGGGAAATGTCAATAAGTGTGAGTATCTAAAAAGTAAGGATAGTTAAAATCAATACTTTGAGGAAATACATACAAAGTTATTACATGAATATTCGAAAAAATATTGAGAGACAAAAGAAGAAATAGATCATATGTGTAACAATGACAAATACTGGCCCTAGATTATAGTAATTTTGAATAAACATTTGGGGAAGGAATGTAGGGGAAATGAAGATCAGACCAGATATGACAAGTATTTGAGGTTTGCTGTTGATGAGCTGTGATTGTGTATGACAGCATTATAAACTTAAATACTATTGTACCCATGTTATATAAACAATAATACAAAATAAAACAATTAGAAAGAAAAGAATGTATTTCATTTGAGGGCTTATGAATCACTTGCATTTTATATGCAAAACTAGTAAACTCATATGTTATTATCATTCATGTTACCTGAGAGGATCTTTGTTTATTTTCAATGTCATTTTATTAGTTATTTCATTCCTAATTCATTAGATATTTTTATTCTTTTTTTGGGGGGTGAGCCACACAGGTGGCCCTCAGGTGTTACTCCTGACTGAGAACTCTCTTTTGGCAGGCTAAGGAAACCACATGGGTTGCCGAGAATCCGGCAGCTGTTTGTAAGGCAAATGTCCTACTGTTGTGCTATTGCTCTAGCCCTAGATACTTTTATTCTAATATATAATTCATTATATATATATTTATATATAAGTCAGGTTCTGAAACACATGCTACCTCAAATAATATAGACAGTACATTAAAAGGCCAGTACAAAAATTTTTTGTTAAGAAAGTGGAATCTGGAAATAGAAAAATAGTAGTGAGCAGGGTGCTTGCGTTGCTTCCATAAGGCCTACCCAGGTTCAACCTCTGACACTCCATTTATATGAGGTTAGTTCACTGGTACCCACACTTATGAGATTGGTGATCCCTTTGTGCAGCATCAGGAATGATATCCAAGAGCCACTGGATGCAGCCCCAAATAACAACACAATAATTTGAAATGTTAAGTTTGAATTAATATTAGCAAAGACCCTTTACCTTTCTGACCTAAAAATGATTTGGGAAAGTCAAATAACAAAATCTAACATATAGTATCAAATTATTTTTTTAAATATAAAGTTGAAAATATATTTTTTTCTATTTGATTTTTTTTAAATTTATTTTTGAATTTTTATTTTGAACATAGTGGCTTACATATCTTTCACATTAGTATTTTAGGTACATATTAACATTGAATCAGGGGAATACCCACCACCAAATTTGTTCTCCCCCCTTCCCTTTCCCTTTCTGCAACCCAAATTCCCCACCATCACCCCTCTGGCTGCTAGAGTAGGTGGTCCCCTTTTGTCTAGCTTCCTATCAGTGATCATACATCTGTTTGATCCTGGTGCCCTCCCTTGTTTCTCCCTCTATTTGAGAGGCTAAACTATATAAGTCGAGTTATGTGGTTTTGTTTGAGGGAGAGAAAAACAATAGAATGGGGTAAAGATTAAGCAAAAATAATTAAAAATTAAAAATAAAATAAAATAAAAATATGCTGAAAATGGGTGGAGTCCTTCTAGTGGCTATCAGCCTCAGTTTGAGAGAGGACATGAAAAAGGTAATTGAAACACCATAACAATATAAAAATAAATGTCAAATTAAATATCCAGTGAGCCCTACAGCAATAAAGAGAAACACCACACAATAGTCTCGGTTTTGAATACAAATCATGCCGAAGTGCAAAAAGAAAGAGAAAGATAAGATAAAATATAAAAGGAGACATCAACTTCAATATTTACACCAAACTAAGGACGTCAAAAAACAATCAATCAATCAATATATATGTGTAAAAATGATTATTTTGTGCTTTTTTCCCCTCCCCCCCCCGCATAGGCACAGTACAGACCACTGGCAAAACTCACCAAAAAAAAAAAAAAAAAGAGGGAAAACACCAAAATCAGTAGGATCACAAATGAAAGGGGAGAGATTACAACAGAACACCAAGAAATACAACATATCATGAGATCATATTATGCACAACTATACTCAGTTAGGGTGGAGAACTCAGTAGAAATCAACAGATTCTTGGAAAAATACAATCTTCTCAGACTGGAAAAGGAAGACCTAGAGAGCCTAAACACACCGATCACTTTAGAGGAAATTGAAGATGTAATTAAGAAACTCCCTAAGAATAAAAGTCCAGGCCCAGATGGATTTACAGGTGAATTCTATCAAACATTCCCAGAAGACTTACTACCACTTTTCCACAGGCTCTTCCAAACCATCGAAAAAAACAGGAATCCACCCCAACTCCTTTTATGAGGCTAATATCACACTCATTCCCAAAGATGGCAAAGACACCACCAAGAAAGAAAACTACAAACCAATCTCACTAATGAATATAGATGCAAAGATACTCAACAAAATCTTAGCAAACTGAATCCAGCACTTCATCCAAAAAATCATACACCATGACCAAGTGAGTTTTATACCAGGAATGCAAGGTTGGTTCAACATATGCAAATCAATCAACATCATGCATCACATCAACAACAAGAAAGACAAAAACCACATGATCATATCAATCGATACTGAGAAGGCATTTGACAAAATCCGACAGCCTTTCATGTTGAAGACACTCAGTAAAATAGGGTTAAAAGGAACCTTCCTCAAGATAGTTATGAAAAGCCCACAGCCAACATTATCCTTAATGGCGAGAAACTAGAAGCATTTCCATTAAGGTCAGGAACTAGGCAAGGCTGACCACTCTCTCAACTCTTATTCAATTTATTCTTAGAAGTCCTAGCAATAGCAATCAGACAAGAGAAGGGAATCAAGGGAATCTGAATTGGGAAAGAGGAACTCAAACTATCTCTATTTCCAGACGATATAATGATATGCATCGAAAACCCTAAAGATTCCATAGTAAAACTCCTAGAAACAAGTAACCAATACAGCAAAATGGCTGGATACAAAGTCAATACACAAAAGACAGTAGTGTTTCTCTATACAAATAACAAAGCTGAAAAGAGAGAGATTAAACACACAATTCCATTTAAAATAGTATCAAAAATATTAGGTACCTAGGAATCAACCTTACAAGGGAAGTGAAGGACCTATACTAGGGAAACTTCAAAGCACCTGAGAAAGAAATTGAAGAGTATCTAAAGAAATGGAAGTACATCCCATGCTCATGGGTAGGTAAAATCAACATAGTCAAATGACTATCCTACCCAAACTACTATATAGATTTAATGCAATCCCTATCCAAACTCAGACATCATTCTTTAAAGAATTAGAGCAATCAATCACAAAATTCATCTGGAACCACAAAAGACCCAGGGTAGCCAAACACATATTGAAAAACAAGAAGCTGGGTGGCATCTCTTTACCTAACCTGCAACTATACTATAAAGCCATAGTAATAAAAACAGCATGGTACTGGAACAAAGACAGAACCTCAGACCAATGGGTCAGAACAGAATTCCCAGACATAAATCCCCCAGATATACAGCCAACTAATATTTGACAAAAGAGCCAAGAACTTGAAATGGAACAAAGAAAGTCTCTTCAACAAATGGTGTTGGTACAACTGGAAAACCACATGTAAGAAATTGAAAATGGACCCATACCTCACTCCTTATACAAAAGTCAACTCAAAATTGATCAAAGACCTTGAAATCAGACCCAAATATATAAAGTTTATTGAGAATAAAATAGGCAGAACACTCGAAGACCTATTTATCAAAAAGGTCTTCGAGGATGGAACACCAGTAGCAAGAACTTTAGCATCAAACATAAACAAATGGGGCTATATCAAACTAAAAAGCTTCTGCATGGCAAAAGAAACCCTACTTAACACAAGAAGACAGTTAACTGAATAGGAAAAAATCTTTGCTATCAGCATGTCAGATAAAGGGCTGATATCTAGAATATACAAAGTACTCAGAAAGCTGAGACCCCAAAACCAAATAAAGCCATAAAAATGGGGATATAAAATGAATAGAAACTTCTCTGAGGAATAATGAAGGATGGCCAACAAACATATGAAAATATGCTCACCTTCACTCATCATTAGGGAAATCCAAATCAAGACAACAATGAGGTACCACCTTACACCAGTGAGGATGGCTCACATAAAAAATAATGGGAACAACCTCTGTTGGCAGGGTTGTGGTATGAAAGGCACTCTCAACCACTGCTGGTGGGAATGTCCTCTAGTCTAACACCTATGAAGAACTGTCTGGAGAGTGCTAACGGAACTCACAATTGAGCTGCCATTTGATCCAGCAATTGCTCTCCTCGGTATCTACCCCCAAGTCCGAAGGACATTTATCCAAAGTATGTGTGCACCCCATTATTTATTGCAGCACTCAGAATAATAGCCAAGTCTTGGAACCAACCTCGACGTCCAACAACAGATGAGTGAATCATTAAGATGTGGTATCTATACACAATGGAATACTACATGGCAGTCAGAAATAATACAATCACAGACTTTGCGGCAACGTGGATGGACCTAGAACATATTATGTTAAACGAAGCAAGCCAGAAGATGAAAGATAAACAGAATAATAGCACTATTCTGAAGTACCTAGTATAGGCACCAGATATATAACCAAAACCCCACGATTTAATAATAGGGTGTAACAGGATAAAAACCTCAAACACTGTAATAATCACCATATACTGGTAAGTAGAACCCAAACAAAGGGAAGAGAAACAACACGAATCCCAACTACACATTATGTCATAAAGAAACCAGCAACAGCAGAAATAGCAGCATAGAGAGAACAGGTATGTAATTATCGTATCAATACAAAGGCTCATAATAATTTACTAGGGATTAGACAGGAATATCTATACAGGAAAACAGGTAAAGATTATGATGGGAAATTATTGACTCCAATGGAAACATTTCAAAACATTATGGCTGAATGCCTTAACCTTACCACATTTAAAATAAACACTCAGTTTTTCTGCCCATAGGGGTTCCTGGACACGAAATCTGAACATCCTATGGTGGTACCTCAGTGCTGAGTCAGACAAGACACCATACTCAGCTTGCATCATGGAAATGTCCAGATATAACTCTATAACATACCCTTTATCTCTATTATGCCTTATTTAGGACCTGAAGTGCATGACCAGCCAGATCACTGAAGCAACAACTGTGACCTACAGATTTTTACTACAGGGCCTAAGCATCGAACACATTCAGACAATATTTTATATCTAAAATATTATTACTTCTTATTGCTAAGCCCCTAAAGAAAAAAATGAGAATTGCATGACACAATGTAAGGTAGTAGATCTGAGACAGGGTGAGTTTTGACCCCTTCAAGGGACTTATGACAATATAGTAGGAAATTTTTTTTTTTTTTTTTTTTTTGGTTTTTGGGCCACACCCGTTTGACGCTCAGGGGTTACTCCTGGCTATGTGCTCAGAAATTGCCCCTGGCTTGGGGGGACCATATGGGACGCCAGGGGATTGAACCGTGGTCCGTTCCTTGGCTAGCGCTTGCAAGGCAGACACCTTACCTCTAGCGCCACCTTCCCGGCCCCATAGTAGAAAATTTTTATTATCAAAACTATAGTGATATATAAAAGAAAATGCTTCTGAAAATGTAAAATAAATTACATATAAACAAAACATTACAATACCTAATAATAAACTTATATTTATATATAATATTTAATATAGTTATAACTGTTTCTTAATCCCTTAATTCAAATTTGTGCAGCTAATAACTTTATGAAGACCTAGCTTTAAAGGTGATGTGACTACACCTATAGCTGCGTGTTTGTTAAATTGCATCCCTCCAGTATTTCCTTTTGAAAACTAAAAAAAAGTCAGGGTTTGAATTTTAGTTCTCTAGCAAAAATGTAATCTTGATTAAAATAGTAGGTTTTATTTTTCCTTTCCAAAATGTGATTGGATGTTTTTATGCAATTGAGAGTGAATAACGTTAGTGATTAGTCATCAAATATACATATTATAAGCTCTTTAAAATAAAAGAGTAGTGTTAAATATTTAGCAGCTTGCAGTCCCACCCACCTTGTTGTTAGTAAGATATAAAATGTTTAAAAAGCTTGAGAGGATAAAAACCACCTGCCTTTAAAGTATAGAGATCCTGACATCAGCATTTTTGTTTGTATTTTAAGTCTGATATGCACATTGAGTTCTGTTAATATTTAAAAATAGATTGACTTTTAGTATAGTGTAGCAAATGACTAAATGTGAAGAAATGGTATATTAACATACCTACCTGCAACATTAAAGTTATTAAAATATTTTAACTTGTAATGACAGAATATTATTTTTAACATTAATTTTCCAAAGATAATAATTATCTAATATAATTTAATAGGAATCATCTTTTGAAAAGATTAATGTATATAATAAATTCAGGACTATGAAGATGTTTTATTAAATTAAGATTGGTTATACTGGGGCCGGAGCGGTGGTGCAAGTGGTAAGGCATCTGCATTGTATGTGCTAGCCAACGATGGACTGCGTTCAATCCTCCGTGTCCCATATAGTCCCCCAAGCCAGGAGCAATTTCTTTTTATTAGTTTTTTAATTTTAATTATGAGAACAAAGATGCAAAGAAAGAGGACAAGGTAAAGTTACAGTGGAAGGACAATCACCCATAAACAGAATTCTCAGTAGTCCTATTGCTGATATCTTAACTTTGAATTTTCAGCCAAAGAACATTAAGAAAAATAAAACAGAACCTATGTACAATTGCTTTGTCCCTCAAGTCCCCAGATTGTAGTACATAATATTTCTTAGCAGCACACAAAGTAATCTAATGACATAACACTTATGTAACTGCTTAAACATTGAATGCAAAATACTTTTTTACATTTCCATGCACATGCATATTAGTTTAAGTTAACCTCAAAAGTTTAAGTGGTTTGTTTCTCTTAAGGATTAGAGTCAAAGGAGCACAGTAAAAACGGTATTAGAGTGGCAATTATTGTTTGCACAGACCCACCAAAATATGAGGGACATGGAACGGAAAAGCTTTGGCCTAAATACAAGGAGACCCTACCCCTGAAATTTCCTGGCATCAGACCAACTCTAGGCTCCAGGCAAACTTTGTTTGTCCAATCCAAGTCATTGTCTATAGTGCCAATACACTTATTTTTCATACAGTCTCTGTTGTTGGTATCATGTTTTTGTATTAAAGATCCTGGAATCTGCATATCCTATATTGCAGAAGGATGGTGCAGAACATCCTCTCTTTTGACCTCACAATTAAAGGGCAATGCAGAGATCCCTGTCCTGTAAGCAGTTCGTTGTTGTTGTCAAGTCTTCTTAGTGTTAAGGGAAGTCTCTTTTGAGCAGGTTGATGTCAGAGCCTTGGTAGTGTCTTTCTGGTAGAGGATTGCTTCCAGGTGCTGTTATAAAAAACCTTGGATGTTTCTTAGATACCTTCCCTTGTCCAGGGGTGAATGGAGAATGCCCATTCTTCTGAGGCCTGTGCCATGTCATTATATCATTGTTCAGGGTGTAAGGCCCCATTGCTCTATGAGATTTGTGTGTTCTGATCTCTAATAGATAAGAACTTATTTGTATGTATAGTATTTTCCCATTTTAATGTGCCTATGCAAACAAGGAACAATGCCACGTGGCATTGTCCGCTCATATAGGGGCCATAAGAACAAGTCCAACAATCCCCATGACATGGTTCAATCATAAGCATTAAATGGAGGGACACTTCCACCAAAATTCCTTATTGAAAAACTCACAAAGAGAAGACAAGATAAACAGTGGATAGAATTGTCACGGTAAAAGAATATTTAGAAAGTGTTATAGCGGTTAAAGAAAATACACAAGGGCAGAATCTGTTGGAGAAGGAGGTTGGTCTTGGTGCCTAACAAATTAAATAACTGAGGGTGAAGAGGGTTAATTAAGGGGAAGATAACGAATCTGAATTGGGATATGAGGGAGTAAAAGGGGTTCTGTGTGGAAAAGGGGAAAAATATGAGAGGGGTTATATACATTGTATAGATAAATTGTTTATGGTCAAGCTTGGCAGTCAGAGAGGACCACTGTATAGGAAGTCACGTCTACATATACACTGATTTTAGTGACCTATTTGAATATTATCCTCCAAATCTAGGGAATTCCACTTTTTTTTTCCCTAAAACAGTCGAGAATTAAGAATATTTTTGGGTGTTGTTAAAAGTACATACTTTTTTTGATTTTGAAAATGAATAATAGTAAGTAGAGAAATCCTGAATGGGGTTCGTTTGTGGATGCATAGGGAAGAATTTCTCTCTTTCCGCACCCCCCCAGGGCCCGATTAACCAGGCGTGGCCCTGAAAACCCGCCTGGCATGGGGGGGGATCTCAGTCCCCTGGACTAAGTAGTCAGCCCAGGGGGCCTATGGCTAGCTGTCCTGCCCAGAGCCCCCAACATACCAGCTGAAGAGACACAGAAGAGCTTGCATGTGGAGTCTTATGGGTGCAGCCCTGCCTCTGTAGTTTATGGAAGCATAGGGAGGAATTTCTTTCCTTCCCCACCCCCAGGGCCCGATTAACCTGGTGTGGCCCTGAAGACCAGCCTGGCGTGGAGGGATCTCAGTCCCCTGGACTAAGTGGTCAGCCCAGGGTCCTATGGCTAGCTGTCCTGCCCAGAGCCCCCAACATACCAGCTAAAGGGACACAGAAGAACTGGCATGTGGAGTCTTCTGGGTGCAGCCCTGCCTTTGTAGTTTGTGGATGCATAGGGAGGAAATTCTCTCCCTCCCCACCCGCAGGGTCTGATTAATCAGGCAGGAGCAATTTCTGAGCACCCAGCCAGAAGTAACTAACCCCTGAGCATCACCACTGTGTGGCCAAAAAAACAAATATACAAACAAATAAATAAAAAGATTGATTATACATTGTCTACTTTGGCCACTCCAGGCAGTAATGTTCATGGATCATTATCTCTTTTGGAGTAGTGCTCTTGTCAGACCAGCATTGCCATTTCTGAAGTACGCTTAAGCAAGATTAAAACCATAGTCTTCACAGACAAGAGGTGTGTTCTTTCATTTAAGCTATATTCTGAGTACTATAAAATATAATGTTATCATAAGCTAATTATCAACATTCCATTTTTCTTTTTCTCTATATTTAATGCACTGTTTGGAACTCCTACCACATGTACACACATACAAATGCTGCAGCGCTGCATCTCATTTATAGCTATAAAAATTAATTGAAATGGTCCCTACTATTGTACACTTTTATTACTTCTAAAGGTTTTTCTCATATAAATCTTCTAAAAGCTTCCAATCTTCCTATTATCTACCCATCTTATATTTTGGCTGTATCTGTACTTTCTTTCTTAATAATCTCCTAATGATAAGTCAAAAAATACAGAATTGAGTCAAAAAGTTATTTATAGGGGAGGGACACTTGGACTGTTCTTGGGGATTACTTCTATGCTCAAGGGCACAGGTGCCTTTCTGGGGATCAAACCAAGGCTTCTTAAAAGCAAGGTAAACAATGTAATGCTATACCTCTTGGTCCAAGCAAAGCTTTGATTTATTTCTACATAGGTTGCTGGGTCCTAGAGATAATTACCACTAGAAATTAAGATAATTATCAAGGGGCTGGAGAGATAGCATTTATGTGAGGTGTTTGCCTTTCATGCAGGAGGCCATCAGTTCAAATCCCAGCATCCCATACGGTCCCCTGTGCCTGCCAGGAGCAATTTCTGAGCATGGAATCAGGGATAACCCCTGAGCACTGCCGGGTGTGACCCCAAAATCACACACACACACAAAAAGGATTATCAAAACGCCCTGTTCAACATTATCTTCTTCACACTCCCTGTTTCTCTCCCTCAAATTATATATTAATATGTACATGTTTCCATATGTATACCATATATATGACATATATAAAGACTCGTTCAAGTGAAAACAAAAGTATATGTCTCTCATTGCTGTAGGTAAATGGGTAATGATTACAGCTTTCATTGAACATAATTTTGACAACTAAATCAATTTATTATTATTAATTACTTCTTTTGTTTCAAAAATTTATTTATGAAGGACTTTTCAATAAGTACTCAGTTTAATTTCTCAGATTTCTTTTTTTTTTTTTTTTTTTTTTTTTGGTTTTTGGGCCACACCCGGTGACGCTCAGAGGTTACTCCTGGCTATGCGCTCAGAAGTCGCTCCTGGCTTGGGGGTCCATATGGGGCGCGGGGGGATCGAACTGTAGTCCGTCCAAGGCTAGCGCAGGTAAGGCAGGCACCTTACCTCCAGCGCCACCACCCGGCCCCAATTTCTCAGATTTCAATGATGAATACATTTTATATGAAATAAAACATCTAATAATATATTTAAAAATGATGGTAGTTAATAAGAAATAAAATAAGAACTTAGACTGGGATATTAAAAAGGTTTTAGTTATTTTTTTGAAGTAAAACTGACAGTTCTTTTTACTGACAACAAATGAGAAGTAAAATAAAATTCACTGAAAATATCAGAAGTAAATATAAATATGACTTACTAATTACATGTTTAGCTACTCTACATTGAAAGAAGGAAGCACTTACCTATAATCATTTTTATGTAATTGAGGTGGATGGTTAAAATCTTATTAATATTAATGATTTTGATTTATAAAATACTTTGCCTTCACTTTCTCCAAAATTATTCAACTGATCTCTATTTCATTTCTCTACAACTGAACAAAGTTCAAAAGTTTATCATCCTTCACAACTGCCTAATTCCTTGGTTTTGTTTTACTGAAACCATGACTGAATGAGATCATCTACTGTTTGTCTTAACTGATTTATTTTTGCTTATCTTGTTTACAAAAAGCTCCATCCAATTACACATACTTTATAAATAAAACTTCCATTTTCAATTTCTAAACTTGATGATTGAATAGTAATGTTCATGAATGCACAAATCTTATAACAATAATAATATTATTTTTTAAGATAATCATGTCGAATTGTATCTGAGTCCTCCAATGGCCTAAATTACTTAACTGATTATGTCACTATCTTTGTTAGGCATTTGTTTAGATATTTCTGAGACAATCCTTTTTGAATATAGATTGCTAAGCTTCTCTCATTTTATACATCTCAGCAATTTTATTCAGCTATAACAAATCGTTGCAATACTAACTAACAAAATCTATTCAATAGCCATCAGCAAATTTATAAACTAATCTTCAACGAATACATTTTATATGCTTTAATTCATTGAAACAGTGCTGGTGAGCAACAGTCTTGATTTGTTATATATTTTTTCCAAATACAATTAAAAAACATTTTGTAAGGAGTACAAAAATATTCAACTGCTTTCAAATGCTCATAAAGACTAAAATTGGCATCATAAAAGAAAAGAAAATGCTAAAATCCCATTCCACTCATTTTATGTCTGTGTACATGTAACTATATTCAGTTGTACATACTTTCATTTGATGTGTGAGATCAAGTAATTGATAACATTATTTTAGCACTTGAGAATAAATATGAGAATTATTTCCCATAATCTTTGCTTATTACAATTTTTGTTACTTCCATTAACTATAACAAGAATGATTATAGATGGTATAAGCCATCTAATGAACTCAGAAGTCTTGTTCTATTCTTTGACATGAAATTTATCTATTTAGTTGATGATCACTGCATTTTTAGAACCATTATAAAGAGAATTCACTGCTTCAGGGATGACATCAATATGATTTATGATGTTGATACAATTCATTATTTAATCTATATGATTTAAACAATGAGTTGCTTCAGTAAATTGAACACATAAAAAGTATGAAGCATTACTTTTTATTCAGTATACTAAACAACCAAAGCACAATACTAATAAATAGGACAAAGTCACTTTGAGCTTAATTTATTAAAATAACCCATGAACTTATCCAATATAGAGTTTTTTTAATGTGCACAATGTTGGATAAAATTTTTATTTATTTAAACTTATAAAATTTACTTCATTTTGAGTATAATTGTATTTAAAAATGTACTGAGTTAATTTGAAGAAGAGAGAGAAATGAATCTTCAGGGATAACATAAAGTTCTCTAATATAGAATAGCATACTTTAATTATTTTAAATACTGTAATCCCATACAACTAGTGGCATTTATTTATCACAACAGCTTAATTCAATGTGTACAAAACAATTATTTTTGTTTGTATCTTAGTATAGAGACTGAAGAAAGAAGGATAATATATAAATGAAATTTATATTTGAATCAGAATATAATTGAGATATCTATCAAATATCCTTTAAAATATAATTATTTGGAGTAAGAGAGATGTGGAACAGACACTTGTTATGCATAAAGCCTACCTGGGTGATATCTATAAACCCATATGGTCCACAATGGTCACTGCTAGGAGTGATTTGAGCACAGAATCAGAAGTAAGGCCTTGAACACAGCCAAGTTTGACCCCAACTACACAGAGGTAATTATTTTAAAGCAATATTTCATTGAACAGAAGTATTTATCTAAAACAGAGTATTTTTCTGAGTATTAGTTATTTTGAAGTGTAAGTTGTAAGTGAATTTATGATTAAATTACTTTAAATTCTTAATACAACTTACATGTCAATCACAGAACTTAAACTTATATTTTATTCTTACACTATATTATTGCTTCTCACAATTATTATACTTGTAAAACACATCTAGATTCTATATTTTTATATTTTTTAGAATAAAATGTCTCATAAAATATTTTTAATATTATAGCAAAAATCAAAAAATTATAACCTGGCAATGGGTTGTGGTAGTATCAGAGAATTTGTTCATACATAGCAATAACATTATTTAGATCATTTAAAAATTATAACATGTGGAGAAAAAAAGTCGAACAAGTATTTATATTAAATATCATTAAGTGTACTTGCAGAGTATATTTCTGTTTGATCTCCAAATGGTATATGGTCCCCAGAGCAGTGCCAGGAGTGATTCCAGAATGCAGAGCTGGAGTAAGCCCTGAGCACTTAATGCTGTTGTGCCCAAATAAACAAATAACAACATTAATTTTTCCAACATACATTTATAGTCACTTGATATATGTTGCCACTTTTTGGTTGTATTATAAATGTATCTGATTTATACTCATTTCTCATCTATCTACAACTTTATTACTTTAAATTCCAATTTTATCCAGTCATTTCCAATGTTTATTTTTAACAATTCTTCTCTATAGAAAAGTCATATGATGTCTTCTCTCTTTCTCTCTTTCTCTCTCTCTCCCTATCTTTCTCTCTTTCTCTCTCTCTCTCCCTATCTTTCTCTCTTTCTCTCTCTCCCTCTCTTTCTCTCTCTCTCTCCCCCCCCCTCTCTCTCTCTCTCCCTCACTCTCTCTCTCTCTCTCTCTCTCTCTCTCTCTCTCTCTCTCTCTCTCCTATTTGAGCCATAGTCAAATGCTCTCAGGGGTTACTCTTGGCTATGCGCTTAGAAATTGTTCCTGCTTGGGGGACATATGGGACACTGGTGATCTAACTGAGGTCAGCCACGTGCAAGGCAAACACCAAACAGCTGCATCATCACTCTGGCTCCTATGTCTTCTCATTCAAAGGCACAAACCTGCCCAATATGGCTCATCTTGTGTTGCTCTATGTTGTCTTTTAAAATGTTGAATGGTTTACAGAAAAGACTTTTACAAAGTTTAGCAATATTTTGCAGAAGTCTTATTGACTTTCTTATACACTTCTTTGTTCCTAGAGTGACTGTTAAAAGAGATTTATCAAAAAAGTAATCAAGGAGAACATGAGATACAATGAAAATTTCCTACTAATATAGATTTACATTATCTCAACTACTGCATACTAATTTTATCCTTTTGATTTTATTTTCATGGCTTTAAAAACAGCAACCAAACCTTTAGGTTATTTAGACATTTGTTTTTATGTATACCCACGATTTTGTTTTTAGCATAAACTTCAGACACTACAATACTATTTTCAGTGGTTAAACTCAGATCACTTAATACTTTGATTTCTTCACATTCTTAGAACATTTCTCTGGAGAATGAGTTACTGATAAATGCCACCTACTTTATAATTTACTTTGCTTCACATTGAACACAAATGTATTAAATATTATATAATTCATTTAAACATTTTAGTATTGCCTTGTTTACAAAAATTTGTATATAGAAAATATGCTGTAATCTGATAAAAATACAATCACTAGAAATTCCATGGCACAAGAACACTACATATATAATCAACAATGCTGCTAACATCCATGATTAGATTTCTTTTGAATATAGCAATAATTTACAGTTTAGGATTATTAAAATAAATTTGTCTTTCTAATAAAGAATAAAGCTAAATTTTAGAGCAGCAAAATAGAAAATGCTATACTTCACTTTAAAAATGATAGTTTTATTGAAATATTATATTAAATATAATATTGAAAAATATTGGCGAGTAGAGCTGTAGAAAATGTTTCTCCTTTCCTAAAAAGGAATTGTCAGTACTGTAGAGCAGCATGGGGAAATACCCTCTTCTCTGGATTTTCTACTGCTAAATATATAAACAAATTAACTTTAGGTATATAGAATAAACATCAATTTAATGAACCATATATGGAGAGTTTATATGGCAGTAAATTCTCAGTCAGTGTAGGGCAGGCAGAGTATATATATATTCCCTATAATATCAAATACTAAGATGAAGGAGGAATTTATATAACAATGAGTGGAATTAGTTGATCATTTTCTGAGAATAAAAAGATGAGTTTCTAAATTTGAACATATACACTAATAAATATGTATCTTTATGACATCTCCCAAGCTACATTACTCTAGGTAAATAAAAATAGAGAGAGAGAGCCATAATTGGTTCTTCAATTAAGAACACAAGATAACAGATGGTCTGAGACAAGGGGAAGAGCTTCTCAGTTTCTAGAATCTGCATTAATCTTAACAAAACAATTTTCATTCTATATGTCATTGATCCGTTTTCCCAAATACAATTGTTGAAGAGGTTTATTTGCTCCACTGCACTCTTAGAGCTTCTTTGTAGATTAGCTAATTTGAAAGACTTATTTGATCCAAGCATCCACTTTCATTCCATTGGTTCAAAAGCCTGACTTTATCCTGGTTTCACATTTTGACAGCTATAGGTATCTGTTTAATTTAAAGTTGGAGATAGAAAATGCTACCATCTTATTTATTTCCCAGAATTAATTGGCTATTTGAGAGGTTTTATTAGTCCATTTGAATTTTAATAACCTTTAGTTTAGACCTTTGAGTAATGATTATAGGTATTTTTTATATGGATAGCATTGAACTTGTTAGTGTGCTTTGGGAGAATAATCATTTTGGCAATATTAATCCTTTCAATCCATGAACAGTAGATCTAGCTAACAATTTATAAAAGTCATTTCAAAATAATTTAAAGAGGTCAACATTAGACCTGAATTAAACTATAAATATATTGAGGAAAATATAGCCAGAACCTTTAGTGACTCAATGTCACTGGCTAATTAACAGGGATCAAATAAAAATATGACCATATAAAATAAAGAGGTTTCTGTTTTGTGAGGAATCAGTGAGTAAAACAAAAAAGACCACCCAAAGACTGGGAGAATATATTTTGCTGCTACATATAGGATAAAAAGTTAATATCAAAGATATGAAAGGTCATTTAAAACAGCAGCAAAACAATGAAGACCAATCCTCAAAATGGAGAGAAGAAATGCACAAATATTACCTTAAAAACATAAAGATGGATAAAAGCTACATTAAAAATTATCTTTATCATTATCACTAAAACTTTTAATTCCACAATGTTCCCTATTTCTGTCAATTTTTTCTTCACAAATATGAAAATTGACAAAGGAATTTTAGAAAAATGAAAATAAAAACAACTATGCCTAAAAATTATCTTCATTATCATCAGAGAAATACAATCAAAATATCAGTGAGATTAAGACTTGTCAAAAGACAAAAATAATCAGTACTGGCATGGATATGGGGATATGCTATTCACAATAGCAAAAGCATAAAAATAATTCAAGTGTCCATGAGCAGATAATTAGATAAAAGTACTATGTTACATCTATAAAGTAAAATACTAGTCAGCCATAAGAAAGAAAAAAATCATATAATATACTGCTATATATTTGTATCTGTATAGTACGGTGTTGAGTTGTGTTAGTTAAAAAGGGAGGGACTAAAAAATATGAAGGACTGCCACAGAATCATCTTATGAGATATAAGGAAACATATTAAGAGAAAAATGTCAACATAACTAGTAGTTGGTCGTAGAATGGAGGTTACTAATATGATATTCATGGTACTAGTGTAAAAGACTAGTGTAAAGAGTGCTAAATCTGAAAGAGAAGTGCAGTGGAGAATCAAGAAATCATTTCATAAAATATTTTTGATTGTCAAGAGTAACTGATTTATTCAAGATGTGTCTGATTCAACAGGAAGTTACTGATATAATTTTATGAATGCTAAATTATTTTTAATAAGATGGTAAAAGTACATAAACTTTATTGGACCAATTAACTGCTTTATTCTTAGATTTAAATAGCTTATAATTTTTAATATAAACTAGTATTCTCTGAATAACTTTAAAAAGCAGTATTTTGAAAAATAGAAATATATTTTCAAGAAAAGCAAAGGAATTTTTTGGGGTCTAGTGACTGGGCACTAAATCACTTGTCTCAGGATCAGAGAGATAGTGTAGTGGATAGGGTGCTTGTTTTGCACGTGACCGAATTCAATCTCTAGAACCACATATGACATCCCTAGTACAGCCAATAGTGAGCATACAGTCAGATATAAGAATACCAGTGTGTATGGACAGAATCAATTGAATGAATGAATGAATTAATTCATCATAAAAATAAAGGTGTTTCTTCAATTTCATACTCAGAAGCTATAGTTCCTCCATTGCTGTAAACAGAAATATGTAATTTGTGCTGATATTCACAATGTTTGAATATTTTTGCTTGCATAGTTAAATGAATGTAGAAATGTATTGCAATTAGAAGAGATTCCATCTATACCAATTATGAGGTATGGCTTTCGAACTTTTTCTTTGGGCTACAGTGTTTGTAATTGTCTTTAGGTACCTCAAATTTGCATTGCTAATTACATACTGTTATCTAAACTGTTTTTAAACACTGAATTTTTTTTCTAAACAAGAATCAAGTCTACTTGCATTTTTTTTGTAGATTTGTTATAATTTTATTTTCCTAATTGTATAGCATTTTTGAACTCAATGGCCTTGTATGGAGCTATACTGAAATTTGTTCTCCAAACAAAAGTTATGTAACATGGATTATTATCAAAAGCAGATTTCAAGAAATAAAGATTTATTGTGATGCCCAATATTAGTTGAATCATTTTTATAAATTGAATATATCAGTTTTTAAATAAATACTTTTAGATAATTATAATTTGAAACATGCCTAAAAATATAGTCAGTCCCAGAATGAGATTATATTTTTAAATGTAAGTATATGTAATTACCACTTTAAAATATTTATTCCAATTGGCAGTATTCTGTCTTCTGATTATTTACTTTCTCCTAATATAAATATTTTTAGAGAAAATAATTGTTTTCAGGCCAGAATGATAGCACATGGCCAGCCCATGATAGATCTCTGGCATTCTAGATGGTCTCCCCACCACTGCTCCAACCTACCAGGAATAATTTCTAGGTGCAGAGCCAAAAGTAACCCCTGAGTACTGCTTGGTGTGACACCACCCCAAAATATATAATATTCTTTCCTATTCAGCTAATCTATGCTTACTTCATTTTGCTGACATACTTTAGAGATCACTTTTAATTTTTATCATAATCTGATCAATTACATATCACAGTGAAATTATAAAACTGTTTGTTATGTGTTTTAATCCATACAAAACCATCCATTGTAAGTAATTGTAGAAAGGTTATGAAGTCAATGCACTCTTACTCTAATCTTTTTAAAACTATTATTATTGTTTTTATTTGGTTCATGGGCCACACGTAGTGGCACTAAGGGGTTACTCCTGGCTCTGTGCTCATAAATTACTCCTGGCAGGCTCAGGAAACCCATATAATGGTCCTCAAACTACGGCCGGTAGGCCACATATTGTATTTATTCCCATTTTGTTTCTTCACTTCTATGCAGTATGCATAGAAATTTGTTCATAATTTTGTTTTTAATATAATCTGGCCCTCCAACAGTCTGAAGGACAGTGAACTGGCCCCTGTTTAAAAAGTTTGAGGACCCCTGCCAGGGATTAAACCCAGGTGCTTCACAGGTGGGCCACTTGCAAGGCAAATGCCCTACCGCTGTGCTATCACTCCAGCTCCTTACTCTAATCTTTTAAACTCCCTGTTAGCAATTAAATTATTTCACATATTTCATGAATGAATGTTAATATATTCTGATAAAATTTCCCCTCATCTTCAACTGAACACTGAAATACAAGTTAAAAAAACATAATAAAAACTCTCCACAATTTTAAAGACAGAGATAACAAAATGAGTTTGAATTCTCAGGCCAGAGAGATGATGTACAGCAGGGAAGATTCTTGCCTTGCATGCAATTGACACAGATTTGATCCTCAGAATCCCATGCGTCCCCTATACCCCACAAGGAGTGATCCCTGAGTAATAAGCATGCAGTAGGTCTTGAGCACTCCAGTGTGTAGCCTAAATACTTCTTCCCCACTAACCTAAGTTAAAATAAATAAATAAATAAATAAATAAGAATATTGACTCATCTATCATTCAACATCTCTAATACCTCTATTACTCTTTAATTAGTCCAAGCTTTTAAATATATCTCTGTACTGAAGAACTACAAAGACTATCAAAAGTAGATGTCTTTATTGTCAATATAATTCAAACTTAAAAATCAAGGTAAGTCAATTGAAAAGAAATTTTTATATTTTTAAGTTAATATTGATCTAAAATTATATGCAGAGCTCTGTATAATTTGTTCATAGCCATGATTAATTTTCTTAAATGTGTCAGATTCTGTACTACAGAAAATGCAGAAAACTGGTTTAAATTAAATATTTAACCTGCATTTTAGCCAAATGCATCAGGCTATAATGAGTGCATTGAATTATTTTTATAATTTGAGTTGGTTTGCTTTGACTAATATATATTTTTGGGGGGATCCAGTGAAGCTCAGGCATTACTCCTGGCTCTGCACTCAGAAATCACTCCTGACTTGGGGGACCATATGGGATGCTGGGGGATCAAACGGTGGTCCGTCCTATGTTAGCCACATGCAAGGCAAAAGCCCTACCATTTGCGTCATTGCTCCAGCCCCATGCTTTGCCTAAATTTTTTTTAATTGTGTGAATGAAACACTATAAATAGTTTGAAATATTTTTGCACAACTAGTGTATTAACTTTTTATGAAGTCTGAGTGAACTTATTCATTGAATTCAAATTAGTCAAAATTATTATGTAATTTGGAGGGTCTGAACCTGGCAGTGTCCAAGGGTCATTTATGGTTCTGTGCTCAGGGATACCTCCTAATGTGTCTCTAGAAACTATACTAGATGCCAGAGATCAAATGTGGATCTGCATCATATAAGGTATATGCCATACCTGATGCACAATTAAGAAGAGATATTTATTTATATTAACATTTATGTAATTAGTTCTAAAATGCTATTTGTTATCATTAAAAATTCTATACTTGTTAGTTTTAAATATCAATTATTGATAGTTTCCACATTTAAAAGAATATTTAATAATAAGTCGAAATTGAGAACTTAAGGTAAGGAAAAAATAAGAATTGTTGCAAGCCAGTATATAATGGGCCACAAAACCCATAGGTGCAATGTGTAACCACCACGGTGTCAGCAGCTCCAAATACTCTATTCTGATGAATAGAAAGAGCCACTCTCAGTTTCCCAAAGCGATCCCAAGCAGTGTACATGGAGCAATAGCTGTAAAATAGAGTCCCAACAGACTTATTCAAACATGCAAATTAACAGCATTGAAAAGCAATGTACAGTAATCAGGTCCCATTTAGTATTGTAACATCAGCTGGGACACAATAGCTGTCTGTGTATCCTGTAGACAGTTTGTGCTGGTAATAGCCACCACATGAGTAATTAAGCTCTTTAAACAAGTCAACCATTTAAGCTGTCCTACAAGTTAGGAGGGAAAAGCAAAGCTGGAACAAAGAACAATAACAAGAAGCCATTAGCCTTGATAATATTGGACCCCCAAAAGCATATGTTCCCTTAAATGAGAGTAGATTGAGAATTTCACCTACGCTTTAGCTAATTTGCTTCATAAGTGTTCTAAACGTTTAAATAAAATTTCAGATATATATTTGAGGAAATAAAAGTAACTATTGTATTTTTATTATTTATTCTAATTTTAATTTTTCAATATAATTCTAAGCAGTAATTGATAATAATCATCAACTTAAAAAATTGGGTCATTGCTCTAAATGTCTGATAAGTATCCTCTAGAATTTTGTAATCAAGTGTGATTAAGTTAACATTTGGACATTCTTTGAATCCCAGAGTAATCATATATGTAATGTTTGAAGAAGCAGCCTCTAAATTTGTTTCAGTTTCCTGGCATATATTTATTACTGAGATAGATCAGTGGATGCAATATTTCTATTCAACTTTTTTATTAATATTTCTATTTAAACACCTTCGTTACCAACATGATTGTGGTTGGGTTTCAGTCATATAAGATGACACCCCCCCATAACCAGTGTAACATTCCCATCACCAATGTCCCAAATATCCCTTCTCCCCTCCCCGTCCCCACCTGTACTCTAGACAGGCTATATAAAGTGTCTATAGTGATGAGAGATAAGTCTTTTTCAGTGAGTTTAAAAAAATCCACACATTTTCTCATGCCTCCTGTAAAAAAGGAGGCATTGAACCCACAGATTTTCTTTTTTTTTAATATAATTTTTATTTTGATCATAGTGGCTTACATATTGTTGACAATAATATTTTAGGTACATATTTACATAAAATCAGGGGGGATTCCCATCCCCAAATTGTCCTCCCTACACCTCCATTTTTGTCCTACCTCCCATTTCCTCTTCCCTCACCCCCAGGGCGGCTAGAATATGTGGTCCCCTCTGTCTCTAACCTACTACTTAGTAGTCTTGCATCAGTTTGGTCTTGATGCCTCCCTTATTTCCCCCTCTAAGTAGGGGCAGGGCTAGCTAGTTCAAGTTGCGTGGTTTTGCCTGAAAAAGAGAAAATAAATAAACTGGGGTAAGAGTTTAATACCCCGAAAATGGGCAGAATCCTTCTAGAGGTTCTCATCGATTTGGGAAATGAAGGAGAAAAAGAAGGTGAAACACTCCACCAGTACCAAAAGAAGTGTCAAATATCCAGTGAGGACTCCAGCTATAACGATAAGCACCACAAAAAACAGATAAAAAAAACAAAACAAAACAAACAAAAACAAACAAACAAACAAACAAAAAACACGCCGTGGTCTTGAAATAAGAAACATGGCGTAGCACATAATGAAAGAAAAGAAAGGAAGAGAAAAAAAAATAAGAATAATTGGGGACAACAATTTCAATAATCACATCCAAACTGAGAAATCGACCAAAATAGCTAGGTAAATAAAAATAATAATAACAATAATAAATGAAGGTAAGATATATATATATATATATATATATATATATATATATATATATATATATATATATATATATATATAAATAACCAAGGTTTCGTGTTTTTTGTATTTTTGTTTTTTTTCCCTCCTGCCCTGGCACAGTAAATATTGGGGTCATTCGAAAAGGAATTCACTTGCCCTATGAGATATGGGTTTTCTCCGTCCTTGGAGTATACTGTCATGGGATCAGCTCTAGTCTTTGCTCAGGATTATTACTCTCCCGGTGGTGTTTTTTTTTTTTTTTTTTTTTTTGATGTGTGGAAGACTTCTGCTCTGTCCAGGGTGATACAATCAGAGCTCTGTGTTTAGAGGTCTCAGTATCTGTACAGATCCTGAGGTGGGACTTATGGTGAAGTCAGTCTTTGTGAATCTAGAGGTTCTGTTACCTCAGTGCCATTTTAATCCATCTTCTGTGGTTGGTGATCTTGGTCTTTGCACTGAACCTAGGAAGGCATCTAGGATAGTGTCTTTCTTTGTTCTTCCAGAAGCCCTTTTCATTACAATTGTCTCTGCCGGACCTTTGGAACTGGGGATCATGCTTATTGTGCAGGTCTTAGTTCAAACCCTAGATTAGGGCTTTTTTATTGGTCCCAAGATGTATACAGTCTGGTCGTGGTTCTAGCAGCCAGTCATTTGTAAATCATGATCTTGGCTTTAGGACCTACCGAAGGGTGCCACGTCTTCTGGTTTTGTCTTGTCGTTAGCTGGTAAGGTAGGCTAAACTGCTCTAAGGTCAAGTTGTTCACATTTTCCTCATTGTCGGGATATCATGTTAGAGCTGGCCCTTGTTGTTGACCCTGCAGTATTAAGGCTGTCCCAGATGGAGTTTGTTTCTTGCAGCTGTTGTGAAGAGCTGTGCCATTTCTATGTCTGGGATCCAGGGTTCAAGGCTGGATGAATGGTATCTAATCACCTGAGGTCTAAGTTGATTCCACATGACATATTTTCAAGGTAGGAGATATACCTGTATTGTAAACAACTATGAGTTCCTATCTCTAGTAGGTAAGAGCTCTTTTTTTTAATATGTAAGATTTCCCCTTTATTTAGTGTGCCTTTGCAGGGGGAAGTGGTGCTCCATTATATGTCGGTGTATTTGGTTGGACAGAGTGGATAACAGAAATAGGTCACATACCCAAAAACGATTAAAAAAAAAAAAGGAAATAAAAGTGTATGTGCCCACAAATGTATATGTAGGGCAAACATTTAAAAAAAATAAATTAATTAAAAAAAAAAGAAATAAAATGAGTTAGCGAAGTTTTTAAAGGACCAAAGTGGTGCAAAAGACTACTTTATATTTGGGGGAGAACAGGTAAAGAGGTGGTGTATTACAGGTCTTATGCCTATGTTGGAAGTACAGTTTTCCCATTGTCTTTTGGATTTTTCTTGTGGTGTGTGGAACCCACACATTTTCTAATGCCTCCTGTACATTAAAAATGTACTTTTAACTGCAATTAAATTAAATTTAAAAATGCTGCTTAGCTATTTGGAATTAGTGTTACACTTATTCTCGGCACTCATTTTGCAAAATAAAAAAAAATTAAAACCTTTTACCTTTCTATATAAGTTCATTTTTAGTGCTTCTTTAATTTGGGTCTGTTCGATGAATCCTCTTTAATGTATTCAAATTTTCCACCTGCATTGGTATTTTACTGAGGCCTTTGCTCCATAGAAATCAACCTAGGTCTCTATGGGCAGTATACCCTCTAATTTTTTCCAGCCATGTATAAATGGGTGACAAAGTAGCTGTTAAAAGGGTTGAATTATGTCAGTGTATCAGCATAGTTACAGAGACACCTAGATCTAAAATCTGGGTGCACACAGTTTAATCAAAACTCCAGGGGTTGCAGACATACAAGAAATAATATGTGAAGACTGAGAGACATTTCTAATTTAACTTAAAAGAAATGATATTTTATCAAAAGTTGAGGGAGATGTTCACTATGAAGAACATAGTAACCCAAAAAACTTCACAGAAGAAAATTCAGAAAATTAATTCAACTTATCTTTAACCCATTATTAAATGGTCAGCCTCCTGCTAAACAGCTGAAAATTTAGCTTTGAAAATTTTGTTTCATTGTATTCTTAGCTATTGAACATAAAATATATAATACACATTATATACATTTAGTTGATATTATAGTAGTGTATATAAAATTATTTAATATCAAGTTTTGCAATATGGTCAGAGATACTTCAAATAACTGGAAAATAAAAGTTAAAATAATTGTGTAATAGTCACCCCAAAGGCCTTGATTTTGCATGTTTCAATCTTGCTACACCATACATTTTATAAAATAATAAAATTATAAAATTATAATGACATTTTTACATTAGTGACATTGGATTTTAATTTTCTTAATACATACTCTTTCTTTTTCTTTTTTCTTTTTTTTTTGGTTTTTGGGTCAATTTGAAAAATTAAGATGCCAGTGCAATTCGTTAATATTACAATAAATATTAAAAATTGTAATTATTACACATATAACTATTTTATATAATATGTTAATATTGGCACTTATTATTTTTATGAGTTTTTAAATAAACCGATAACATTTAACTTTCAGCAAGTATAACATAATTTGACTGTATCTTTATTGAGATATGTATTAAGAGCATCTTTAATTATATAACTATTTTGAGATTACAGCAAATTAATAGTAATTATCATGACAAACTGGAGAGGATCAGTTAGAACTGAAATATGCATTATAAAATACAAATCCAGTATCTTTAGTTCAAATAAAATGTCTAGCAAAGGGTTTATTGGTTTGATAAAGTTTGATAAAAAGCCAAAACACTGTGCTTTTGTAAATTTTGTAAGTAAATAAAATATATTTGGTAAAAATAATTAATATGGTAATACAAATAAGTTTGATACTCATTGATACTTATTGTTTAGATATCTTCGTTATTTATGCAGAGAATGTGCATTGTAATACTTGAATTGGTACATTAAGTGGAGTAAATAAGACTTGAAACTAGCAAAAGTTATATTATATTATTTTATTAAAAATAATTAAAACAGAACACTATAGTCTTACCTTTTCTTCAAACATATGTACTTATGTTTAAAATATTCTTGTTATGTGTTACTGGAAATAAATTTTGATAATCTTCTGTTAAGCTATCTATACGTAAACAATTCATATATATCTCATCTTGTATGATACTAACATGTAATTCACAAAAATTATAACATTTATATTCAAGTTTTTGAGAGGATTAAAACTACTCCAGAATTACAAATGGAGAACTTGTGTTGTTGGTCCTTACTCTGTCGGTATGACTTATTGTATCTGTGGTTCACATTAACAGGAATCTTCTATTAAAATGGTTGCTACACTCTTTTAATCTCACTTTCTCAAATCTTTACAAATAAAATGAGAAGATACCAAACGACTCTTTTAATAACAATTTATTCCATCAATTATCTTACCTATTCTCATAATTTAATGTGAGTAGTCATGAACCAAACTTCTTTACAATTTGCTTTCTAATTTCTAATATCAGCTAAAAGTGATATTAGAAATTAAATTAATTTAAATTAAATCAGCTAAAACTGATATCAAATTTTATGAAATGTAAATTCTAATTTGAACAGATGGTAGAAAAAACATAAATTCAGTCAACTGTATAAAGAATCACTTTTGTATAAAGAATCACAATGATATAATTACTGATTTCTGTTTGAGATCTCATCAAAATAGGTCATTGCCATTCTTCTTTATACAGTGCTTTGTTCAGCATTACACGTTCTGTGAGAAATGGAAAGTTTTTGTTTTTATCCAGATATTTTCTTTTACTTTTGAGTCCTCACTGGATTAATTCCTAGCAATTTCTTCCTGAAAATTTTGACTTTTTGTGAGTGTGTATCCAGAAACTTTAAAAACCCCTTCCAGTCATATGTTTGGATAAGGCAGATAACAGAACATTAGCAAAATTCTTGTACTGATTATTGGTAGTGCATAACCATTCAACATTTTCAAGGTGTAGTTTTCTCCCCACAATAATAAACAACAAAAACAAAACCACTTCCAATGTATTCCCATTATCAAATTTCAAAACCACTTTTAGCTTTTAGTTTATTACTGCTACACCTCTACATTCTGTTTTTTTTCCCTTTGCCCATGTGGCAATTTAAAAAAATGTAATAAATTAAGTTGTATAGAAACAGGTCTCTGTATCTCACCATTTTTGATTCTAAAAAAATAAGTTCCAGTTGTTTCTTTTTCTGGAAATGGCTATTGCTGGTTTGTAGACATTCTTCTACTGTTACATGGTAGTAAGAAGAAAGCTGGCCCTTTTCTTTTCAATAGTACTATAATGGGAACCCTTTCAAACAAACTGAACTAAATATAATTACCTTTCAAAAGTCATGCTTCTAAGTATCATCAATGATAATAGAGTTTCAATGTATAAGTACTGTAGAATCCAAATATTAAGTGTATTAAACCTACTTTGAAAGATTTTCTCATATATTTGGTGATATGTTTTTCTATGGTTATTCGTTGATTTTAGAAATGCTTTCAAATTGCTTACAATTTAAGTTGACAAACTTATGTGTGATACATATAAACCGTTTTTTCTTGTTAGCTACAAAACACTATTTCTACAGAATCATAGTTATCAGTACTTATTAATAAAATAAGCTTTCTATTATGTTCAACTGCAATATTGCTTTATAATTTACAAAATTTTATAATGCATTTTGAAACTCTAATTATTATGTTTAATCAAATTCAATAATAAAATAAGTTTTATTACAGCAATATATACTTATTTTATGACATGAAAGAGATCACTCTCCAATATGTCCTATAAATTAATTTTGATAAAATTAATAATTTGTAATAATAACTGATATTTTATAATATTAAACCCAAAATATAGGGACTCATTTTCTTTGTAACATATTGTCATTTCTACGAAGAAGTATAATATTCATATCACACACATCTCTGAGTTCAATTCCTTAATATCTTTTTGCTATTGAAAATGACTAAACGTTTTCAAAAAATCTATAATGTATATATATACATCAAAATATTTCTATTGTTAATAATGGACAATTTTAGTTAGTGTTATTGTTATCTAGTTATGCCTATGACATCAGTAATATGAAAATTAAATATAAAAATTGCATTCTACTGTCTTATACTTATTCTCTTTCTTATATTATTAAATTATCTTATTGATATGAAATTAGAAACATATCAAATAAAATTCCAATAATTTTATTGTACCACCATTAAAATGTTATTAAAGAATATTGACAAAAATGTTCAACTCTGTCCATTATCTTATTAATTAATAATTTTTATATTTTCCCTAAATGCAACTTTCATTATCTGTTATTTTCCATAAACAGGATACTGCACCTTAAAATATTTTCTAATATTATTTTAGACATAAATACATAATTGACTTGGAATCAATCAAACATTTGCTGAGAAAACTATTTTAAAGTAACTAAACAATGGCTTACTGCAAGGAAAAATGAGTGTGTTAGCTTATTAATGGTGGGACAACATAAGTGTAGGAGATTCTTCAACATTTCACATGAATTTTATAAATTCTTAGAGGTAGTGATAATGATTCTTTTAAATAGATAGGCCTCTCACTATTCCATTTTTTCCCGATTTGTACTCTTTGAATTCTATTTTCCTGAGCTGTAGTAACGTCTCATAATCTTTAGTAAATGTAGTTTTTTGTTTAGATAAAAAAATGTAAGAAAATATCCCACTACTCATATCTTATGTCTACAATACAAAAATGTCTGCGAAGAACTCTGACAAAAATAGAAATATAATATTGATTTTCTCAGTGACTTGAATTTGAAAGCAGTAAGAATATACCTTTACTCACCATAGTCTGAATATTATTCCCTGAAATATTGAAAAGCTTCAATTGCCCAAATGGAAGGCATAAAACAAGATCTGGCTTTTAGAACATGATCCATCACAAATGGGGTTATTACTCTTGTAGAAAGAATATAGATCAGTAGACTCCAGTTATTTGAGAAAAAATAAGCAATTTAAATACCTAAAGATGTTTAAAAATTTAAATTTACCTGAGGATGTTTAGAACCAGGCATTTGACTTCAAGATTTAAGAACACCCCACTTAAACTTTTGAGGTTAAATAAACTAATATGCATGTGCATGGATATATAAAAGACTACTATGTCTTCAAGTTTAAGGAGCTACATAAATTTTATGACTTTTAGATTGCTTTGTGTACGCTAAGAAATTTTATAATGTTACTACAATCTGGGGTCTTAAATGACAAAGTAATTGTACATGGTTTCTGTTTTATCTTTCTTTGATTGTAAGATTTAAAGATTAAGGTGTCAGCTGGGGATTTCTTCTGAGAACTCTGTTTTTGAGTGATTGTCTTCCACTGTAGCTTTACCTTGTCCTCTTTCTTTGCATCATTGTTCACATAATTAAAAATAAAATAATTAAAATATGAAATAAAGATTTAAGAACAAGTGCAAATAAATTTCTGTAAAATTTATTTATTCATTCAGTCTATAGTATATTGTTACTTTAGTTAATATTATTACTTGTTTTTTACTTAGTTTACTATAACTGAAACTTATAGTTTCTTATACTTTAGTATAAGATAACGGAAGCCATTACCAGAGCATGTAAACTTTGTAGTCATTGTCTTCATTTGCTCTCCACTGAAATCTTGTTACTATGAATTATGATACTACTGGATGGTTGCAGTATATTTTATTGCAAAGTAGAGCAAGAAATTTTTATATAGACCTTGGATTGACTGGATACCTCAATTGGATACTGCTGGAACTTTTTCAGGGCATCTTAAGTTTAGCTTAGAGTTTCTGAAGTGGAAACTGTAAGGAATCATTAAAATAAGATATTTTATTTTGGGGCCTGAGCAGTGGCATAAACAGTAGGGCATCTGTCTTGCACATACTAACCTAGGAAGGACCACAGTTCAATCCTCTGGTGTTCCATATGCCCCCCAAACCAGGAGCAATTTCAGAGCACATAGCCAGGAGTAACCCCTGAGCGTCACCAGATGTGGCCCAAAGACAAACAAACAAACAAAAAAGATATTTAATCTTATATATTATTGAACGGTAGGGTTAAAAAAATTCATATGGTGTAAGACTGTATTTGGGTTGCATATATACTGCAATTAAATCAGATAATACTAGGAATATACCTAAAGCATGAAGTCAAGACAAATTTCTGTGAATAAATAGGTGTTCAACACCTTTCCATCTATCCACTTACTGCAATGCATATAGAAACAAAGCAAAAATATTTTAACCTTTTGGCATATTTGACAGTCAGATTATTGTACAATACCAATTATAGAAATAGATAGAAGCCCACTAAGATACATAAGCACTGCTAAAAACAATCAAACAAACAAACAAAACCCACAAGAAATGAAAAGACTAATCAGAGCTCCAAAACCACTATCATGCTTATTAGTTTTCCTCCAAAACCCTTTGATTCCTCATCTCGCCTACCCCAATGTCTGTCCTCCTATCAGAGAATGATGATATCTTAGAGGTTTGTCCTTTATGGTTCATCAGTCCTCTTGTCCAATAGTCTTAGACTTTTCTAATGTTTCATCACTTTCAGTTATAGAATACTATGTTCCCTTGTAACATTTTATTTCTTGGTCAATAAGATATATTTTACAACTAAGAGAGCATTATCTCAGGTTTGCATAACCAATCTTAGGACTGTGTTGTACTTAACCTCATGTATTACTGATCACTTTCCTTTGAGAAAAGAGAGAAAATTTACCTGATAAAGGATTTGTCTCATAATTTGATGTAGGGGTAATAATAATAGTAATAAATAGTAATAAATAGTCTTTCAAAATTATTTGGTTGAAGAATGGGTGCATTTGTTAAACAAATCGCTTAGAATTAAATAAAAAAATAAATTCATATACAATAAACATAATTTGATGTAGGGGTAATAATAATAGTAATAAATAGTCTTTTAAAATTATTTGGTTGAAGAATGGGTGCATATGTTAAATCTCTTAGAATTAAATAAGAAAAATAAATTCATATACAATAAACATAGAACTTTAGGGGAGATAGTACTCAGGTTCCATTTCTTGAATAACATGATACCTGCAATAACATGATCCCTGCAACTTTCTCAGAGGCAGCCATTAATAAAATCCTGTATCCACTAGTTATGATCCTGTAAGTCCTTAGCACTCCAAAAGGAGCAATGTCCCTTACCCCAGCACTTGGACTGAACCAATTTCCTCCCTCGGTGGCTTACTGAGGATCCCAGGTTTCCTTAGCAAGTCCTGGGAGTCCTTCAATTAATTTATTTAAATCACTTGTTTTTTTAAAGCTTATTTTTTATTTAAACAACTTTATTACATACACGATTGTGTTTGGGTTTCAGTCATGTAAAAAACACCACCCATCACCAGTGCAACATTCCCATCAACAATGTCCCAAATCTCCCTCCTTCCCACCCAACCCCCGCCTGTACTCTAGACAGGCTTTCTATTTCCCTCATACATTCTCATTATTAGGATAGTTCAAAACGTAGTTATTTCTCTAACTAAACTCATCCCTGTTTGTGGTGAGCTTCATGAGATGAGCTGTAACTTCCAGCTCTTTTCTCTTTTGTGTCTGAAAGTTATTACTGTAAGAATGTCTTCCATTTTTCTTAAAACCCATACATGAGTGAGACCATTCTGCATCTTTCTCTCTCTCTCTCTCTCTCTCTCTCTCTCTGTCTTATTTCACTCAGCATAATAGATTCCATATACATCCATGTATAGGAAAATTTCATGACTTCATTTCTCCTGACAGCTACATAATATTTCATTGTGTATATGTATCACAGTTTCTTTAGCCATTCATCTGTTGAAGGGCATCTTGGTTGTTTCCAGAGTCTTGCTATGGTAAATAGTGCTGCAATGAATATAGGTGTAAGGAAGGGGTTTTTGTATTGTATTTTTATGTTCCTAGGGTATATTCCTAGAAGTGGTATAACTGGATCGTATGAGAGCTCGATTTCCAGTTTTTGAAGGAATCTCCATATTGCTTTCCATAAAGGTTGAACTAGATGGCATTCCCACCAGCAGTGGATAACTTTTTTTCAAAGAAGTGGATCAGGCACTTTTGAAATTTATTTGAAACAATAAACACCCTAGAATAGCTAAAGCAATCATTGGGAAAAAGAATATGGTAGGAATTACTTTCCCCAACTTTAAACTGTACTACAAAGCAATAGTTATCAAAACAACATGGTATTGGAATAAAGACAGGCCCTCAGATCAGTGGAATAGGACTGAATACTCAGAGAATGTTACCCAGACATATAATCACCTAATTTTTGATAAAGGAGCAAGAAATCCTAAATGGAGCAAAGAAAGCCTCTTCAACAAGAGGTGTTGGCACAACTGGCTAGCCACTTGCAAAATATTGAACTTAGACCCCCAGCTAACATCATGTATGAAGGTTAAATCCAAATGGATGAAAGACCTCGATATCAGACCCAAAACTATAAGATATATAGAACAGCACGTAGGAAAATCACCCCAGGACATTGAGACTAAAGGCATCTTCAAAGAGGAATCTGCTCTCTCCAAGCAAGTGAAAGCAGAGATTAACAGATGGGAATATATTAAACTGAGAAGCTACTGCACCTCAAAAGAAATAGTGCTCAAGATACAAGAGCCCCCCATTGAGTGGGAGAAACTATTCACCCAATACCCATTAGACAAGGGGCTAATCTAAAAATATACAAGGCACTAACAAAAATTTACAAGAAAAGAACATCGAATCCCATCAAAAAAATGGGGAGAAGAAATGGACAGACACTTTGACAAAGAAGAAATACAAATGGCCAAAAGACACATGAAAAAATGCTCCACATCACTAATCATCAGGGAGATGCATATCAGAACAACTATGAGGTACCACTTCACACCCCAGATATTGCACACATCACAAAGAATGAGAACAAGCAATGTTGGCGGGGATGTGGAGAGAAAAGAACTCAAATCACATGTTTTTAATTTTTTTTTATTTAAACAACTTTATTACAACTTTATTACTTTATTATTTATTATATTGTGTTTGGGTTTCAGTCATGTAAAGAACACCACCCATCACTAGTGCAAAATTCCCATCACCAATGTCCCAAATCTCCCTCCTCCCAACCCAACCCCCGCCTGTACTCTAGACAAGCTTTCTATTTCCCTCATACATTCACTTTATTAGGATAGTTTAAAATGTAGTCATTTCTCTAACTAAACTCATCCCTGTTTGTGTTCATGAGGTGAGCTGTAACTTCCAGCTCTTTTCTCTTTTGTGTCTGAAAGTTATTATTGCGAGAATGTCTTCCATTTTTCTTAAAACCCATAGATGAGTGAGACCATTCTGGGATGGAGGGAGATTGGGGACATTGGTGGTGGGAATGCTGCACTGGTGAAGGGGGTGTTCTTTACATGACTGAAACCTAATCACAATCATTTATGTAATCAAGATGTTCAAATAAAGAAGAAAAAAATCATTCCTCAATTAAGTTTCAGTCACAGAATGTATAGGATTCTTCACCAGTCCACTTTTTCTGCTACCAATGTATTTAGTTTCCCTCCCTCCTACCTACCCCAGCCTGTCTCTGGGGCAGGCATTTCCCCTTCCTCTACTCTCTTTTGTTCTTTCACTCTTTTTTTCTTTTTGACTTTGTGATTTGTATTCTTGTTAATGAAGGGCTACTATCCATGTTCTTTATTTTTCAGCATCTAGTTCTTGTCCAGATTGATCAATTCCAACTATTATTGACACTGTGTACCCTTCTCTACCCTAACTGTGCTCACTGCACTTTGTGGCTATCTACTCATCTATTGTTTTAATTATGACTCTCCAACAATATCCAGGTACAAGAATCACTAAATATTTGTGTTTTCTTGTATTACTTTTTGAAATATTTTCCACATGTAATAAAGTTATGACTTCCTTAGCCTCTTCTAGTAAGCAAATGTTTAAAAAACTGAATCTAGAGTTATAGATATGATTCAGTGGTTGGCACTTCTATTGCACAAAACTAAATATTATTCAAATATTGGCATTGCATGAACTTCTAAGTATCACCAAGTGATATCACCCTGAGCACAGAACCAGAAATAATTCGTGATCATATCCAGTTGTGCCCCTCCAAAATTTTTACTGTAATAATTTTAAAGTCTTATTATTCATAAAACTTTATAAACTTCCTAAAAAAGAGTGTTCCTAACAAGACTAAAGAAATAATTTGATGGGGTCATTGGATATTGACAAGAGCATTTAGCTAAGATGAACTGTTCACCCCTGAACCTGCTTTCATATATATATATATATATATACATATATACATTTCATATACAATGAATAAATGGGTTTTGACATTCTGCAGCTGATGATGTGTGTGACAGATATGAGAACATAATTGGTCCTCATTCAAAATCATGAGCGTGAGTGAAATATACACTTTAGAAGACACAGTTAATTTGCTAATGACTAGCAAGCTCCTCTTGATTGTTTCAACATAGTGAACAAGAAAATTTATGGTGTGTAGACCAAGAGAAAATCTAAAATAAACTTTTTTCGTTATCATTTTTTTGTCTGTTTCAAGGAGTAAAACAAAGTCTCCAATATGCAAGGCATTCACTTTGATACTGATCTACATCACAATATTTTACGTATTTACCATGACACTATATGTTATTTCACAGGATAACATTCTATAATTTATTTACATATTATTAAAGATAAAACTGCTGTACAATTTTAGAAAAATGATAGATTAAAAGGAAAGTTAACTAAGAAAAGCAAAGTTAACTTAATACAGAATTATTTTTGACTTTGGAAATTAACACTAAATGTGAAGTATTAATTCACATTAACACTTAAAGAAACACTCTAAAATATTTACTTTATGCAGTTCTCCCAGTAGACATCTCCTCATTTCATTTTGTGTAAGTTAATTACTATATATAAGTCTGATAAAGGACAAGACCAAAATTCATTTTGTGTAAATTATTTTTGACAACTCTACCTGCAATATTGAATCCAACTCTTAGTTGGATCAATTCCCCAAATTTCTCATAAATAGTTTTGTTCCATGCTTATTCACTTATTTTAATCTAGACTAAACTATGTTTGTTCCACTCAGGACTGACAAAAACAAGTTCAGGCTCACTTCCAGTGTTCTAGTCATCTTCAGTACAGTTAGAATGCTTTTTAAAAGGAAAAATACAGAATTTATTAGAGCTCATAGTTCAAAACCATGGTAGGATAAATAATTGTCTAGTATTTTTGGCGACAAATATTTAGACTCTGACTTCCTTTAAAGATTTCAAGGGAAAATATTTCAGCAGCAATTTAATAAACGTAATAAAACTGATCTTTTATTTTGTATTAAACTATTTAATACATTAACTAATCTTAGCAAATCCTTATATTCAATATCATTGATTTTGCCTAAAACCTTCTAGTAGAATTTACGTTCCACACAATACTAACTTACTAACAAGCAATTTGGCAGCATCTCTAATAGTTTTCCAAAAACTTTTTTTTCTAAGTCATTTAGAAATGGTTTATTTGGTACACTATGCCCATTCCTGTGAACAGTGTAATAATCTATAAATTTTTTATAGTTATCATAATTTTTAGAATTACTATTGCAATACCACTAAGAGCACAATGCTATTTATATAAGAGTATACTTTGAGAATTTTGCATGTGTGTGCTTAGTTTCTCTTTTAATTCCCCTGGGATCTCTTTAGGATATATGTACATTGCTAGAAGTTTCTGTAGCTTCATGTTATAAAAAAATAAATGAAAAGTTTGAGAAATGGTTTGAATCCTTCAGATCTCATTTTATTTGAGGGAGAAAACACTCAGAAGGACATAAAGTGTCAAGTGAGCTTAGACTACTCAATACAGGCAATGTGATATCAATGATCCTAAAAATCCTCTACAGTATCTGTAAACTAAACCAAAACAATCTAAATGTTAACATCACAAATAAGAAACTCTATTTTGATCCTTAAAACACAGTTTGAAATGATCAGTTATACTTATACATATATATGGTTACATATAATAGATTAGTGAATATGTTAGAGAAAGGCCAGAAGTTATAGACTAAGTTGTAAAAACTTTAACTATCACTTTGTAAGCCTTAAATATTTCTATGACCTCCTTATAATATAATAATAAATCTATACTTTATATATTTGTGACAGCACCATATTTACTATCATGTCAAAATCAAGTAACAAAAACATAGGTCTGGAAAGTATAGAGCCAAATATCATATTTCAGGATAACAGTGCACGGTATCAAAAAAACAAATGTATACTGCAAAATATAAAATAACTACAATGAATAATTTTAAATGCACCAAAATTGTTCTAATAAAATATATAAGGAAAGTACCAGATGTCATTGGAGTAAGAAATAAATATCAAATAATTTCTCTATTAAAAAATTATAATATACATTAAAAATAAGTAAGTTGTTTTTAACAATTAAAACTTAATAAAATATATCTATATTCTATTAGATCTACATAGATATATAGACGAATTTGGAGTGCACCAAAATCATGTCAATCTTTTCTACAAAAATACTAAATGACAAATATATTCTATATTAGGAGTTTGTGAGTCAATAATTATTTGAGGTCCTCTACACATGCTGTTGCATCTTAATTTTAGAAGATGTGGGGGAGTTTAGTACAATTTAAGATTAGAAAGAGAGTTGAGAGCGAGATGACAATGATATTAAGGAACTAAGAAATTTTACAAAGGGAAGGGATTCAGTAAGAGCTGTGATTTGCATAAGAATTTGATTGATTGATAGTGACTGCACAGACCTTTCTATTGGAAAGCATTTTGAGCACAGTGAGAGCTTAGTGATGTGTTTAATCAGCAATGTCTTGTATGAGTACAGGAGGAGCTTGAAGTAATGTCTGCCATGTTCAATCAGTTCATTTATGCAATAGTCTAAATTTGATGGGAGACAGGCCTGAAATGATTTTGCTCTTCTTCCATCAGTGTCTATCATGTGATCTCACATCTCTCTGGATCCTACTCATTTCTGGATAAATCTTAAAACTTTCAGTAATTTTTAATTTTAATATCTGCAACTTTCTGTTCTCATTAAAACTCTAAAATAGTAAATGCAGGGACCCTAGATGTTACAGTGGTTAGGAAATTGTCATTTTTACAAGCAGCTGTGTTTTGCTCCCAAGCACCATATATGGTTCTCTGAGTAAAGCTAAGAATGACTCCTGGGGGCTTGAGCAGTGGCATAAGCAACAGGGCGTCTGTGTTGTGCACACTAGTCCCATATGGTTCCCCAGGCCAGGAGCGATTTCTGAGTGTTTAGCCAGGAGTAACCCCTGAGCATCACTGGGTGTGGCCCAAAAAACCAAAAAAAAAAAAAAGAAAGAAGAAAAGAAGAAAAAGAAAGAAAGAAAGAAAGAAAAGAAAGAAAGAAAGAAAGAAAGAAAGAAGAAAGAAAGAAAGAAAAGAAAGAAAGAAAGAAAGAAAGAAAGAAAGAAAGAAAGAAAGAAAGAAAAGAAAAGAAAGAAAGAAAGAAAGAAAGAAAAGAAAGAAAGAAAGAAAGAAAGAAAGAAAGAAGAGAAAGAAAGAAAACAAAACATAACAAAAAAGAATGACTTCTGTATGCAGAGTCCCATTAAAGCCCTGAGCAATAACAGTGTGCCCAAATGAAAATACAGACAAATCAAATTCACTGAGAAACCATTTAATATCTACTCAGTTTACAGATTTATATTCACTTTTTTTTACCTGATGCTTTTTGGTATTCATTTTGATGAGAAAGCTTAAGGTAGCTAACTTTCCTGGCCTTTAGTTTTTGGTCCACAGGAGTCTGATATTTTTTTACATGACAATTTATAATATGATACAGTCTGTTTCATTGTAGTCTTATTCCCTTAGCTGCTCTCTCTTTGGTGATAGATGATAACAGAAATTCACAACCCAATAAACTATTAAGAATAGGAACATATAAACATATATAAGAATGAACAGTGGGATGTGACAGAGCCAAGAGAAAATTGCTAATATTGGGTGCTTTATCATGCCAACAGTCACTGACCCTTACTTCCATTATTCGGTTGTATAAACTAGTGTCAAAAACTCATACTTCACACTTACTTGATCCAAGGGCATAGAAGTAAAAATGCTTATAATCAACTCTTATCAGTCATTTTGAAGTGCTACTTATGATGATATGCTAATTGCTAGCCACATTTAGTCTGATACATAAGTGGCAAAGCAAGGTTAGGGGACAGGAAAAGCTCTTAGTTGAGAGATTAAGGTTCTGGCAATTGGAAATTCACTGAGTGTTTTCTGAAGTGGGAATGAGAAAGAATTCCATGTAGTGCACTGACATCAGTTTCACTGCTTAAACAGCATTTCAAAATCCTTGAGAGGCCCCTTGGAGGTCCTCTCCACTGCCTTGGGAAATGATGCTTATAAAGAACCCAGGGAGAAGCCAGAGAAAACTCTCCTGAAAAATGTAATTCTCGTTTCTGCTTTAACATTCACCATATTTATGTTCTTACTGTTTCTTTGAATCATGGTTTCCATTTGTATTTTTGGTAAAGTTCTATGGCTTTAAAAAAGTCAGAAACAAATCCAATAGGAATATAGAAAATGTTCTTTATCATTTATCAAAATAACAATATGATAGCACCTCATACACATGAGAAGGTCAGAAACAACAGGTGCTGGAATTGTGCAGAGAAAAACACTCTCATAGATTGCAGGTACAAATGTAGTTTCTTAAGGTTCTATAGAAAATGGTCTGGAGACACTTTTAAATATAAAAACATCTTTAATCTATTTGCATCTACCCAGAGGACAAAAAAAATCTACAAAAAGTATGTGTATTTGTATTCATTTCAATAAAGTTTATAATATCTAAGACAGAAAAAATACGTTAGTATCCAATAATTAATTAATGGATAAAAAATAAATTGCATAAGTACAGCAGTAAAAGTTTAACAGAGGTTAAGGCACTTACTGCAAATGCAGTTGAGAACTAACCCTGACTACGGTTCTTTGAGCATTGTAAGGAATCAATCCTAATATTTGGTATAGCTCACATGCCCCCCCAAACAAACAAAAAGCAAACATATATTGCATAAATTTGAAAGTAATAATACTTATTATATTTTTTAACATTTGTGCATACTTAGATAAAGTTGTATTGGATCATACTAAGTCAACTATGTCAGAGGGAAAAACTCAAGTCCTAGATAATCTCCTATATTTGGGACCTTAGGAAGCAAGCAAGGAGATATAAAGAATACAAGTCCTTTTGACACTTAGAGCAACAGCGTGTACTAAAGAAGGGAATCTCTTCACTGAAAAAGTGGAGGCATCCAGTGGATTGTGGAGGAGTAATATAATTTCAGACATAATATAGCAAAACACATTTTGAAGAATTTTGAATGTGAGGGGCCGGGCGGTGGCGCTAGAGGTAAGGTGCCTGCCTTGCCTGCGCTAGCCTAGGACGGACCACGGTTCGATCCGCCGGCGTCCCATATGGTCCCCCAAGCCAGGAGCGACTTCTGAGCGCATAGCCAGGAGTAACCCCTGAGCGTCAAATGGGTGTGGCCCAAAAACCAAAAAAAAAAAAAAAAAAAGAATTTTGAATGTGGGCCTCACAAACCTACACCAAAATCTAAACTGGTATTATCTTAAAACAAAAATGAAAAAAATAATAAAAAAATAGGTTGCTATTTAGAAAACTTTTAACAATTTACCTAGATATGTTTAGTTCAGTATTTTATTTTAAGTCCCATCATCCGTTCATCTGAGTGTATTTATATATAATTCACACTTTGTCTAACTCCTCTTCATTCACTCCCTCATGTTATGTCTTACATGATTATTTCCTACACTTAATTATAAGTTTCTCTGAGGACAAGGATTGTCTATTTAATGTTATCTTATCAGCATCCCCCACAAACACCCGCAAGTCCCAGCACTAGCAAAATGTTTTATTGAAAAGAATTTGTGTATTTATATTGCTTTTAGCACAAAAAATGAAATCGGAAAGGTTGAATACAATTTTCTGAAAGTTTTGTTTTAAGATATTTATTCCAATTTTTCCTTGAAACATTTTAGGGATGTAAAATATAACCAATATTTTTCTATAAATATTTACTATGTTTTATGTAGAAATTATATGCTATGATATTTTGACTTCATTTAGTGCTCTTCAAGTGTTTAACAAATCTTTCATATAAATTTTTCCATTTTCTATTAATTATAAATATTTCAAGTGAGATGTTCGCAACTAAAATAAATGCACCTTTTAGCACCTGTAAATTTTATTTTATATAGTTTGGTCTATAATATTGAGAGGTAATGCAAAATATTTAGGTTCTCCTTAAATACATATTTAATTACGTGAAATTTGCTTACCAGTTATGTCATGTACTAAACTTTCTAAATACAGTAGAGCTTAAGAAATGCTTTTCTACCTTAGGGTAGATTTGTTTTCTAAATCTTTTAGTCAAGAATGTTACAAAATAATATCTGTGCCACATCTAGTTGTGTACCCGGTGTTCTAATAGATCTGAGCTTAAGGATCACTGTGGGGGCCATCTGAAGACCATCTATGGAACCAGGGATTGCACCAGGGTCACCAGTGAGCAATGTATGCTTTACTCACTGTACTGTCCCTGAGGCTCCCACAAAAGTTTTGTATCAAAACATTCACTTATCAAGGCCAAAGTTGTGGTGCAAACGGTAAGTAAGGCCTTTGCCTTGCCAGTACTATCCTAGGATTGACCACAGTTTGATGCTCTGGCATCCCATATGGTCCCCCAAGCCAGGAGCGATTTTTGAGCGCATAGCGCATAGCACAGGAGTAACCCTCAGTGTCACAGGGTGTGGCCCAACACCCCTCCGAAATGTTCACTTATTAGGCAGAAGAGATAGCACAGTGGTAAGGTAGGGTGTTTTCCTTACATGCAGCTGACCCAGGACAAATGGTGGTTCGAATCCCAGAATCCCATATGGTCCCTTGAACATGCAAAGAATGATTTCTGAGCCAGGAATAAAATGTTCACTTATCAAGACTCTAAGAAAATAGAATTGCCTAAAATAAATTTTTTATATTTATATTTTATAATACATATAAAACTGAAATCATCTCATAAGATTTGTTTTATGTTGGACGTTTTTACCTGACACAAAAAAAATACAAATCAAAACAAAGAGTAGTCTATAATATTGTTCATTATAAAGATGAAAATAACTCTGCTGTTCAGTAACTTGACAAATGGCACTCTGCTGTTGAAATATACTGTTCAGATATTGGTCTAGATGACATTTGTTCTAAAATAGAACTTAATTATTTAAAGGTGATCAGACATTCGGGCAGAGGATGTGGCCCATAAATTCAGGGTGTTACATGCCTTGCATGTTTGAGTTCTGAATTCAATTCCTAGACTATTATAAAAAAATAAGAAAAGAAGAAAGCATACTAGTTGCTGAAAATATTTATGTTTGAACTTAAAACATAACCAGAAATGTATCTTATATTGCTCATTTCTAACATATTTTGTTTTTTGATATAACAGTTATAATCGCATTATTAAAAATAACTACTACAAACACTGGTATTACTTCTAACTAACCAAAATTTTGTTTTTGTTTTTGTTTTGGGGTCACACCTGGTGGTACTCAGGGGTTGCTCCTGGCTTTGCTCTCAGAAATGGCTCCTGGCAGGCTTTGGGGACCAAATGGGATGTCAGGATTCGAACCATTGTCCATCCTCAATAAGTTGAGTACTCAGTCTTTGCAAATTGTGAACTATAGCATAGTAACCAAAAATCTCAAATGAAAATATTAAAAGTATATAATGTATCTCTTGTATTTTTATAAAGTATAGTAATTTTAGAATCTATTCTCTTCTCTATTTTTGGTGAGCAGGTTTAATTACTCTAAATGGCAGAAGAATAAAATATATTGTGTTTCATGTTTCAAAATTAAAAATGTGCATATATGTTAATAAGTATGCTCTGTTCCCATGATTACTAAAATTTTATGCATCTGAAGTAAAAACAAATCTCATAACTGTCCTCTAACATTAAAAGTGTTCATAATATTATTTTCAATACTAATTGTATGAAATAATTTCACACTTATTCATGCTATTCCAGTTTTTAAAATATGCTTTTAAAAGAATGTACTCAATGGAAGCTAAATTCTTTTAGTTATTCAATAATGGATTTATGGATGGGCCACACAAAAATATATTTAAAATGTTTTTTTTGTATGTGGAGTTTCTAGTTAAATTTATTAACAGTATTTTACCTTAAAATATTTAAACCATTGTGTGTTAAAAGTTATTCATAGTTGGGTTTTAGACATACAAAGTTAAAGAATGAATACCGCCATCAGTGTCAACTTTCCTCAGTCAATATACCCAGAATCTATATCATTCCACTAACATTGCCCCAGTCTGCCAGCGTAACAGGCACCTTTTTAAGTTAGGTTGTTAATGTTTGGGACTCATGATTTCATTGTTGTTGACTCTAGCTTGGATATTTAGTTTTGTCCTTTCTTTTTTTTTTTTTTTTTTTGGTTTTTCGGCCACACCTGTTGATACTCCTGGCTAAGCGCTCAGAAATTGCCCCTGGCTTTGGAGGACCATATGGGACGCCGGGGGGTGGGGGGGGATCGAACCGCGGTCCTTCCTTGGCTAGCGCTTGCAAGGCAGACACCTTACCTCTAGTGCCACCTTGCCGGCCCCAGTTCTGTCCTTTCTTAACACCACCAATTCACCTGAGATCTCTTACCCTCTTTCCTTTATCATTTTATGTATGTCTTTTTCTTCCCCCATTTAATTTCTTTCCTTCTGACTATATTCCTGGGCCTTATGTACTCTCTAACCCCCCATTTAAGTCATTACATTTCTTCATGCAGTTATTCTAGATACCACATATAGATAATATTATATTGTATTAACCCTTTTTCTTGCTTATTTCATTTAACATAATACCTTATATTTTGATCCATTTTGAATAAAATTGCTTAAATGCTTTATTTCTTATGTCTATCTCGTATTCCATTGTGTTATGTAACACATCTTCATGATTCACTAGACTGTTGTTGGACATCTAGGTTTATTCCAACTCTTATTGCTGTGATGAATAGTGGTGTGCAAAATATTTATTAATAGATAATGAACATATAAAATAATGGTGATAAAGAAAATGGATATTTATATTCTTTAAGTTATAGTAAATAAAATAGCAAAGTTCAGGATTGACAAGGAAGCTGTTATACAAATTTTCAAATCTCTCATTGCATCTCCACCTTAATTTTACCTAGACCCTTGTTCAGTTACCTAGATTCTTTTAGAATCTGTACAGCAAACATCCTAAACATAAAGTTTGACATTCACAACTACTCACTCTGCCCCAACTTCATAGAAGTGAGTTAAAAGGTTCTAGAAATAAAATTTCAAGCCATCTTTCAATGTTTTCTAACAATATTTCCAGGAAATATCTGCATACATCTCTGAACTAAATGCATGTAAAATATAAATATAAATCTAAGTTATATCACTATTATTTTTAATAATCTGAAACCCTATATAGGATATGTGGGATTTTTCATGCCATTGAAGCCAGTGATGTATTATATACTTTTATTTATATGTATATGCATACGCATATACATATATACAGATATTTGTGTCTGTGTGTAAGCATGAAATATCATTTTCTCACTTATATTTGATTAACATTGTCAACTTACATAAGAGTGGTTTTAATAGTTATCATCCTCTTACTACATTTAATGTACTACATTTAGAAATTTATACATTTATACATTTACTACATTTACACAAATTCCCTTGTAAGTTGAGCAGTATAGGATATTTTCTGACTAAAAAAAGAAACAGACTTTAAAATGTTTGACCAAGTTATCCACAGATATGTAAAGTACAAGCAAAGAATTATACTTTTTTCCACTCTAAAACGCTCCCTAACCTCACCTTCCTCTATTCAATATGTAATGGTCAAGGCTTAGTGCAGAGAAATTAGCATGTCTGCCTCTTCTATCTACATGACCTCAGGGATGTGAATAAACTTGAGAAGGTACTTAAATGTCATTTCTTATATTTGGTCTGTCATTAATGTAAAGTTCTTAGTATCCCCTTCTTCTGTAGTATAAACTCAAACAACTTGACATCTGTATTCAAGAAACTATGTAATTTTTCCCATTTCAGATCTGGCACTATATCAGGAAACACAGCTCATGGTTCTTGCAGGTGAAAACTGATGGGCTATGTTGCAACTACTTTGGAGCTTCAAAAATCTCTTGCTGAGAGGGAGGTGCCCTTGGAATACTAATTAACCATAATTATTATTAGTGTAGCTATTACTTTAAAACTATTTCTAAGCTTACCAGTTATTTTCAGGTTCTGTGTTCCCCTTCCCCTGCCTACTTGATTGGTTTAAATTGCAACTGTCGACTAGAGCTTTCTATAGCACTTACTCATGACTGCTCTAGCTTTCAACTTTCTCTTTCCATTCAAACAGCTCAATTGGAAGTATATAGTGTTTGATTTATATTTAGATGTATTTTTTTAAATGAAGAGTTAAAAGTCTGCACAGCTGCAGGGAACATTATTGAAAGTCCTTTAAAAACATTATGTAGGCTCACTCAAACGGCTGCTACAAATGCACATTATAAAATCAGTCTTTTAGCTGTTAGTATTCTTTGAGCTTATACTATTTTCCTTTGCTTTGTCAGTATTCAACAGTAATTATTTAGTATCATAATATAGGCATGTTTCTCTAAGTAAATAATGACACATATGGAAAAATTATTGAACAAGAAAGGAAAATTAAAAATGTGTTGGAGGATTGAAGTCAAGGCATGCATCAAACACTCAAAATAGAAGACCAACCAGGTATCCTCAAACTTTTTAAACAGGGGGCCAGATCACTGTCCCTCAGACCATTGGAGGGTCTGACTATAGTAAAAACAAACTTATGAACGAATTCTTATGCACACTGCATATATCTTATTTTGCAATGAAGAAACAAAACAGATACATACAATATGTGGCCTGCAGGCCATAGTTTGAGGACCACTGATAGAAGGAAAAACTCGTGGAAAAACTCATCTTCAAAGCTTATAGTAATGGGATTCTTTCAAGAGCCCCCACAAACTAGTGTTTATATTATATGAATTTACCACTCCAGCTCCAAAGATATCCAAAGTTATAAACAGCAGCGAAAGTGGCTTGCAACACCCCATAGTTTTAATACTGATATCTTGGTAGGAATATACCAAATTAGATAGAACATTTCCATTGAAGTCATATTCGCTCAACACATAAAACCAACAACAAAGCGCCAAACTAGCAACATACAGCTTTGTAGACTTTTAGACATTAGTATATGATCCCATTGAGTAATATGGCTATTTTGAAAAATGTTCTTTTGAAGTTATTTTTGATAATTCCATTATTATTTAGTTTTACCAATCAATGTAAAGCAAATTATTAGTACCTGCCATGGGGCAGGCATCAGAGAGGTTGGGAAACTGATAGAAGGGAATATTACACTGGTTATGGCATTATGTTGGAGAATACAAGAAATAATTGTTTTATGAACAAATTTATAAACCACAGTATCTAAATAAAATGAATTTAATTTGAAAATGTGAGCTGTATGAAGTGAGTATATTTTAGCTACATCAACAACACTGCTATTTATTTTTTTTCTTTAGAGACCTTTGGAAGAAATTAGCTACTTTGATTGTAAAAGAAAATGAAAATATTATTACTTGCAGAAAGTATTAGAGTTTTATGACCATTTCCTCTTTATGTTACATAAAAATAATTGTATTGTTGTCATAATATAAGGGTACTAATTTATTTAACTCATACTTGGGAAAATACCTTTTGTTCAGAATATAATAGGCTGCATACATTGAGAAATAATAAGGTAAAGAGGGTCTTGGTCCATAAAATTGTAGTTAAATCAAAGACCTTTGCATAAATAAACATACTGGGATCTAGAAAAACTTTCTATTGGAGAACTATAGAGGTGAACAAGAAACAAATCACATTTCTATAAGATTATGTGAATTTGTCAAAGTGATTCTCAATTTCCTGTTCTTGTAGAAAGTGTTGCTAGTCTTCTTACTTTATCATTACTTATGTCATTATCAGCACTTTCACTCAATCTTATCATAGGTTAATTTTACCCACTTCCAAGTCACAATAGAAGGACTTTTTACAACATTGCACTTAATTACTTCTTAGTCTCTTGGGCACTTATGTGTTAAGATAGTAAGCTAAGTTGGTAGGTTATGTGCTCAGCCTAAAAAGAAATCCAGCCTCTCTCTAACATATGAAGTAAACAATGTAATCCATTATGTGATAAAGTGATCCAATCACCATTCTAGCTCTCAGCAATTTTACATGTATTTGTATGTCTTCTATGCATAATTTATAGCTATCTAAAAGGCCCAAAGTTAAGATTAAAGAAACTAAAAAAATAACTGGAATTATTAATTAGCTATATATACTGTACTTACACTGTTTCAAAGCAATGTAAGCAATTGTGATATACACACACAGAAAAACTTGTCAGGAAGTAATGAATTGTTCAGCAGTTAGTAAGATATGCATTTGTCAACTTTATTAAAATAGGATCTTGATTTTCACACTATATTATCTTTTTATTTGAAGTACTACTAAGTTATAGAATAGGAAAAAATAATTTGATATTTAACACCAATATACCACTACCTTGTTGGATTATGTTTCTAAAAGAACTTATCACTATTTGAATTTTTCTATCTATAGAAAACAGCTTAACTACTCTACTATTAACATTCCAGTTGTGTGTAAATTCTATAGTTAAATAAAATTTGTATTCCAGTTTATGAAACAGTTGTTCACAATTTAATTTAAAATTGTTTTGCATATCTTCATAAACATTTGTAGATAATAAAACATTAAGACTGGATTTTCCCACAGTAGCTCACACTTGAGTGTGGTGTAATTATCATATTGTGGCACTGATGTCAATGTGTTAATATGTGTAGTTGAAAGGTAGAAATCATTAATATGGAAAAAGGTATTAGTAGAAGGAAATTATTTGCTTTTAGTCATTTAGCATATTTTAGTCTTTAGAGCATCTGAATATATCAGTATAATATTGCTTGCAAGATTGCATTTTATTCTCCAGGTAATAATTAGACTAGCACATGAAATAATGAGAACAGGAAAGCATGATTAAGTTACTTGCCTATGACTCTTGTGATCCATAGCTAAGTGTCTGTCCTTTTATGAAATTATCCCTTTATTTTGTATCTTTATACCCTAAAAATGACTGAGATCATCTGGCATCCCTTCTTCCTCTGACTTACTTAATTTAATAAGACACTTGCCGCTTCCATTTTTGTTACAGTAGACTACATGATATTTATCTCTTCTTACAGCCACTTAATATTGCAAATAGTGGGGGAAATAGTATAGGGATGAAATCTGACCAATATGAAATCATGATATTGTTTATAGTTTAAGGCACTTTAATGATGGTGTGCTGTAACTTCATAGATTGGTACAGTGAATTTAAACACTATTGCAACAAATTTTTCAAAACTATAACACAAATAAATAAATAAAAGTAAAAAATTATTTGCCTAAGTTCATTCAACTAATAAAAAGTAGGGGGTGGACAATGAAGCCATGTCTCTTTATACCTGTTCATTATACTTAAGTGCTCTTGAATAATTTATTAAGGAGGCCCTGTTGAGCTACTATTCAATGGAGGATGGGAGTAAAATGCAACAGCAACAGATATAGACATGGTTCTTTTGAATATAGGATCTGGAATCATATATTTTTAAATCACAAAAGATTTCACTCTACTAAAGTTTAATAAGGGCTGAATTGTTTTAGATTGTCAAAACAATTTAAGTAGGGTAGAATTGGACAAGTTAGAACAGTCTTTTCCTTTCTTTGTGGATATGATAGAGGAGATTTCTTCTTTTTAAGTCTCCAGAGAGTGCTTTGAAGTACTCTACAGGGTATACTGGAGGAGAATTTGGCCATAGTTTCCATTTATATAAAGAGAGTTTTTATTTTAAAAGCACTTTCACATGCATTATGTAAATATGTGGTAATGAATATTTAATCCAAAGACATCTGAGCCTCATCTATATTTTTATGGAGCATAATTTAAGCAACTTTTATTTTCAATATCTCTGCCCTCTGAAAAACCCCACTTCTGACAGCCTGTTAAAAACTAGATTTAATAAATGTCTAATATCAATTTACCTTGCATCTAAATAAATTACTTCATTCAAAAAATGTCATGCATCACAGATTGTTTTATCTCTGTTGAGTCAGTGGGCTGTACTATAATACAATGGAAACAAAAGACAGCAAGATCTATAGGGCAACTCACTCTGTTGGGCTAGAATTGCTCAAGATTAAAATTAAAACAATGAAGTTTAGCCTAGATGTGTCTTCATTACTAAAGCATTGGGTCATTTACTTTAACAATGTCAACTTACTTTCACTCTCACATTTCGTTTAATTAGTTAAGGAAGTAATATGCAAGAGCACACCTCATGGTGTCCCATTACCTTGGAGAAATGTTTTATCTGTTCCTAAAAATAACAAGTCCAATTCTTATTCTCTCTGTAGAGTGAAAAGTTATTTCAACATGATGATACCATCTAAACTCAAGAAAAATTGCACACAACTTGCAATAAAGAGTCCTTACAATGATAATAAAGTCATTGTGTAAAAAATCTATAAACTATGTGAATTAATTATGTATATTTATAAATACAGTTATAAAAGTGATTTATATAAAATGTATCTGTGTATACTATATATTTTACACCTAACACTATATATTTTTAAATACATCATTTCAAACATCATATAAAAGTAACACACAGAAGTTTGTGCATACAATGAAGGGAATATGAAATTAATGAAAAAAAGCTTAGATCTATAAAAGCAAATCTGTAATAGCAGTTTTGTTAAGAGAAGAAGCATGGAAGCCAGAGAGGTGGCACTAGAGTTAAGGCCTCTGCCTTGCAAGCTCTAGCCTAGGTTCTATCCCCCGGCATCCCATAGGGTCCCGCCAAGCCAGGGGAAATTTCTGAGTGCATAGGCAGGAGTAACCCCTGAGCGTCAATTGAGTGTAGCCCCCCCCCCCAAAAAAAAAGAAAGGAAAAAAGGGGAAAAATAGAGAAGTATTTAAGTAATGAATGTCTTGATCTCAAGAATTGAGATTTTGATGGAAAGGACATTTCTCTTTTTATACAACTTCTGCCATAACCCTGATAACTGGAGGTCACATTCAAAATTTTAAAACAAATAAATAAAATGGTATAAGGTAATATGTCTTCATTAACATAATTTAAAGAAAAACTTCAATAAATATGACTTAATAAATATAATAATTAAAAACATGCTTAATTTTTTTTTTTTTTTTTAGTTTTTGGGCCACACCAGCGTTGCTCAGGGGTTACTCCTGGCTGTCTGCTCAGAAATAGCTCCTGGCAGGCATGGGGGACCATATGGGACACCGGGATTCGAACCAACCACCTTTGGTCCTGGATCGGCTGCTTGCAAGGCAAACGCCGCTGTGCTATCTCTCCGGGCCCAAAAACATGCTTAATTTAACTATTAATTACTTGGTCATAATGTTACCTTTACCTCTGGATAATACCATAGGTAAGCCCATAATATTTCTATTCAGACATATGCAATAACTAATTTACAACTGAGATAAATGAAAAAAAATTTCTATAACTGTTGTAATCTTCATTATAGCTTATTTTAATTTCTTTTCATACATTGCTAGAATCTGACCTATGCAGAAAGCCTAAGGTCAAGAAACTTAGTTGAGATCCATCCTTACAAGTTTTCATTTAGATTGCTACCTCAGCTTTTTGGTTCCTTTGTTTTAAGAGTGGGGGAAATTGCAAGAGAAATAAAGGAAACAGTACATCATTTGCTACAACCATTACAATGTGTTACACTGGAGAAAAAGTCAACTAAGTCTAACAGTTTGACTTTGATTCTCTTTATGCACATATACATTTGTACTCTCAAAAATGCATTGTGAGATATGTTTATGCATATATACCACAAAATCCTCAGGAGTCCTTCAATGAGTGCATATTTCTGGTCAATTTTGTCTAGAGTAACTTGGCTTTATTCCTCATTTTATACATATTGCAGTAACTATATTTTAGCATTACATAAATTTCGGTTGTGCTTCCTTGAATTTCATCATCAATACATATCATATTAAGTTCACCATTAAAATACATTTCAATCATCCACTACACTTTTCTCCTTTTTATTGTTTTATTCACTATGTATTTAATGTTATTTTTGTCATAGTTTTCTTTATAAATATATTTTAAGTACATTGAATGAATTGTATTCCTTATCTCAATTAATTTATTTTTTTTTGGCTTTTGGTCCACACCAGGTGATGCTTAGTGGTTACTCCTGGCTATGAGCTCATAAATCGCTCCTGGCTTGGGGGACCATATGGGACTCAGGGGGATAGAACCACGTTCCATCCTAGGCTAGTGCATGCAAGGCAGACACTTTACCACTTGCACCACTGCTCCAGCCCCATATCCCAGTTAATTTTATATCTCCTGATCACCAAATAGAATTATGGATTTCTGAGATGCAATTTTCACATTTTTAATTAGATTGTTCTCTTATGTAGCATTAGTCTCTACATATGTGCATACATAGTAGACTGTTACGTCCTTCATTTAAATTAATCCTATGAATTTATCTAATGAAGTATTCATGAGATGCTATTTTTAATCCTGTTGATATTTATATCTTATTTATATATGAATAATATTTATCTTCTTATATATAATATATGAAACTATATTTATCATTACTTTGAATCTAGTAAAAACTAACATAGTGGTGTTGGCTTTCTTGAGATTAGTTAATTGTGGACACTATTGCTCATTTGTTTCAACTACTTTTGTCTTAATTTTGTTCTCTATTCTTTCTCAAAAACGAAAAGTTCATTTTTATGTAACCTATTATAGTTTTAATGGGAGTTTTCAGAGACACACTAACATTTAAAGAAATTATTACCGTTTTTTTTATTTAAATCTACCATCATTATTTTCTTTGTAATGAACTTCAGAGATTTTCTTTTACTTTTTTTCCTTAATTTTGCAGTGTTGATTGTGAAGTATAATGACTGTATTATATGTGCTTGGTTTGTTTTATGTTTATTTAACTTGTTATTGTATCATCTGTGTTTTAAAATTTTATTTATTACAAATTATATAACATTTTATGTATAGTGTAAAATATTTTCATACTCCATCATTTGTGCATATGTTATGTTTGAGCATAACTTTTAAACTTTATGATATTTTTCTACAATTTTATTTAAATGGTTATAAATCTTTTGAAAAAATTGGAGGGCTAGATCTTTTTTTTTTTTTTTTTTTTTGTGGTTTTTGGGTCACACCCGGCAGTGCTCAGGGGTTACTCCTGGCTCCATGCTCAGAAATTGCTCCTGGCAGGCACAGGGGACCATATGGGATGCTGGGATTCGAACCGATGACCTCTTGCATGAAAGGCAAACGCTTTACCTCCATGCTATCTCTCCAGCCCCAGGGCTAGATCTTTTAAAGTAAATTTCATACATTATCATTTGAAATTTTTATTTATAGAAATATAATGCTTAGTCTTAAAATGCATTCTTCTTAATTATCTTTTCTGATAAAAGCAATTATTATTATTATTTCAACTTCCCAATACACTTTTTCTTAGATAAAATAGAATACTGTAATGACAAATCTTTTCTTAGTATTCAGCAATCAAAGGATGTCATTCTTTTCTCATAACTTTCAGTTCTTGACAAAAAGTCTATTGTAATTATATTTGTAATTATGTGTTGCATCATTTTATATGATGCATTTTAATTTTTTCTGTTTTTCACATGTTCTCAGAAACTTGCTTATGATGTGTTAGGTTGTTTTATTTTGTTTTTAAGGGTATCTTTTTTCTATTTTTATTTGTAGACTAATTATCCCGAATTTATAAGGTACTTCAATATTTGCTGATACTTTTCCTTCACTTATTTTCTTTAAAATTCAAACAGATATTCAAGCAAACAGAGTTATGTGAGCCATTAGAGCTGCTCATCTAATAATTTCCTGCTCTCTGACTTTAATTGTGCCCCAATGGACAGAGTTTCATACTTTTTATGCATAGGCTAATATATAGCTATGGATATGGTTAGAATTATAATCAAATTTCTAGAGTGTATTTTTTGTTTTATATTCTTTTAAATTTTCTGGCACATATATTTAAGCTACTTTAACATCAGACTTATGTATTTATTTCTTGAATCCATTATGGTATTGTTGGAATATATTCCTAAAGAAACATATATATGATATTATTTTTTTCTATTTGCAAGAATCACTTTGCTATGTTGACTGTGATCTAATTTCTAAATTAATTATTCCAGATAGTTTTCCAGTTTTGTTTTTATATAAATCTTGGTAAATGGATACTTTTTATATAATCTTTAGAAAAGATATTTTACTTTAATTATTGTAATTATAAGACCTTCAAATGCTGACAAAAATAATATATACAAAACATGCTATAATTAAAACATTATTTAAAGAAGGTAATAAAGAGTTTTCTGTAAACACGATAAAGATATAAAAATTAAGGCAGAAATAAATGCTATGAAAGTGAAAATCAGAACAAAAATTCACTAAATTACCTGAATCTGTATGTGTGTATAGTGGAGTAGAGGCAGTGATTTTCTATAGAGAAGGAGAAATAAAGACTAATAAAAAGGTACAAAGTAAGTAATGAGAAGCTACAATGAAATATCAAGTGAAATAAATGATATTTATTCAATGCAAAATCATTGAATATTTGTTTAAAGTTTCATCATATGTTAGCTAACAACTTCACTAGAAGAGTATCAGTGTCATATTTCTATTTTTAATCCCAAGAATAGCTGAATAAAATACATTTATCTGTGCTTTGAGTTATATATATATACATATATAATATATATGTTATATATATATATATACTTACGTATTCTGTATGAAATTGAAGTTATCAAAACATATCTGCTCAATTCTGCTAATTATCTTATTCAACTCTAGAAAATATTTTTAGTAAATGCTAATAATAGCGTGTACAATATGTTTTTCTATATTCTAGATCAGGGTCTCAAACTCAATTTACCTGGGGGCCACAGGAGGCAAGGCAAGGGCGCGCATAAGAGGATTTCACTTACCGAATATTCGCAATAAAATATCGCATTAGTAAGAAAAAAATCGCATTAAACATTTGCATACCCCGAACGGAACTGCTGGGGTAACTGCAAATGTTTAATGTGATATTTTTCTTACTAATTCGATTTTTATTGCGATTATTTGGTAAGCGAATAATCGCGAATACTGCGATATTTGAAGGCTGCCGCGGGCCACAAAATGTTGTGTGCAGGGCCGCAAATGGCCCACGGGCCGCGAGTTTGAGACCCCTGTTCTAGATAGATGTCTTGATATACAGAGCAGGGGTAAAGTGCTGACCTTTCTTGAGACTGTCCAAAATATGATACCCTGAACTCCTGCTGAGAATTAGTCTCCTATCACAGAACCGAGGAAGTAGTTCCCGGAGAACATCTGAGTTGGCCCAAATCGTGATTCAAAAACAAAATCAAGAAAACGAAACCAAAAACCCTCATATATTTATACATTATGTGTGTGCATACATCTATGTGTATTTCTATATTACAACAGTTCTAAATTACTGCTAACTTCCATCAGGGCCAGATTAGTCACTAGTGAATTCTTACAAACCTATCACTGAGAACGTCCTGGCCATACCTTTCCTGCTCTTCAAGAAACTGTGAAGATACAGAAGCACACCCAAATAATTTGTATGGCGTTCTCCTTTGGAAGCATCGTCATACAAGCAGTAGATAAGCACTCGGAGCTGTCCTAGGTGCTGTCCAAGTCCCCATAATTATAGAAGCGCAGAGAGAGGCATTGCCTTGCACATGGCCAACCGAGGCTCCTTCAGAGGTGTCCTTTGAGGACCCCTAAGCACCTCTAGCACCATTCTGAGGACTGAGCCCGGAGGAAGCAATCTCTGAGCATCAGCGGGCATGGCTCCAAAGCAGCGATGCAACCGTGACATGAAAGAAAAAGGTGCCTTGAGAGCAGTGTCCCAAAGTTTCTCTCCTAGGAGGACGCTATACTCCAAATAAACTGCTGACGTTCCTCGGCACAAGACCTTGTGGCTTCTGTCAGGAGCTCCAGAGGCCACTAAGCTCCAAGTGAGGCCCATGCTTTCTGCTGATGATGGAAGGCTCCAGGAAAAGGCGTTTTGCCTGCAAAGGCTATAGGATGCTGGCTGAGGGCTAGGTGTGACTTTCCTGCGGCATTCTTTCCAAAATTGTTATATTGGTCCCTCCTTCACCCTGAGGAGAGAGGGTGTATGGGATTTCCACCCACCCAAGGATCCCTAGCAAAGACAGAGTTCTGCAGGAAAGTATTTTCTCCCATTCGCTTTCCCTAGAACAAGGGGCGAATCTTGCCAGCCTCATGCATGAGCCCCACCACCAAGGATCAGGAAGACTACGGTTTCTTAGGAGTCAAGGACTCTTATTTTAGTCATCCAGCACACACGCAGCAGCAACATAATAGCCTTCTCATGGCTCTGCGCTGCTGTGGTGGAGCTGCAACTCTAAGCATTTCCCCCGTCATGGCCCCCTGTGGAGCGAGTTCAAGTCCTCCTTCTGGGTGCTTGAGCAGGTCCCTGTCAGCAGTGGGAGGTCGGGGGCCAGGTCCAACGTCATTGTTGGAGCCTAGGTCTCCCCTGGTTTTCTTTATGTGCCTGGCCGGTGGGAGCCCCAGCTGTCTCTGAGGGAGCAGCCTGCTAAAAAGTTGGGGGCACTACCGTCAGGGACCTGGTGCTGCAGGACTGCCTGTACCAGGTGGTTGAAAAGGTGGTCTAATATCAGTAACATAACAGTCTAGGGCCTGGTCCATGGTCATGGTGGGTGGTCAGGAGTCAGGGCCAACATCAGCCAGGAGAGGGGCCAGGCATCAGGGGTCCTCATCCGGGCAGGCCACTGGCCTTGCTCTGATGTAGGCCACTGCTCCTTAGTGGCTGGAAGGCAGCCTGTGCCGAGGGGATCCCTCTGACCTCCCTCCTTGCCAGGGCCAGGGCCCAGGACCTGGCGACTTCAGAGCCCCTCTCCAGAGCAGAGCAGGTGGCAGAGCCAGGCTAAAGGCTCGTTCCACAAGCAAATGCGGGCCAGGTATTTCAAGACTGGACCAGGGACCAGAGAAGATTCCTGAGGGTCGGAAGGCTTGGGCGCATGCTGGGCACCAGAGACCAACTGGTCACTCTCCCTGGGTGCCTGCGCATGGGGTGGGTGCCAGCAGACCTGGAGTGGTCATGACTCAGGCCACAAAGGCACACTTGTGAGCTCCCAATAATTCCTGCCTCAGGCTCCATGCTAACGTAGATGCGTTGCCAAACAGACGTGGGTAGGATCCTGGGACCCTTGGGGGGTCTTCAGCAAAGTGGGCAGAAATTAGCGCCAAAGGTATTCTGGGTCAGGATGGGTGAGTTGTTGTCTCTGGCTGCCAGAACTGCCCAGAATGAAGAGCCAGAAAATGGCGCAGTGCAGGGGGTCCTGGTAGGGAAAGGCTGTGATGTTAGGGACCAGGGCTCAGGCAGGAGAAGGGAAGGGTACGGGGAAAGAGTACAGGGGAGAGAAGGGTGTGGCACAGTAGATCCTGTGTTGTCAGGCAGCAGTTGGGCAGGGGAGGAGGGTGCTCCCTCCTCCCTTTCGGGTTCCCAGAGATGCAAGGGCCTGAGAGGGGACGTCTTCCTCCCAGGCCTGTGGAAGGTGCCAGTGGTCATGCTCCTGTCCGCCTCTGTAACTGCAGGCAGAGGCTATGGGACCAGAGGATGCACAGCCACAGCCATAGCCGCTGTGCACAGGGAGTCTGCAAAGGACCCAGAGCATAAAAGAGGTAAGAGACTAGGATAGGGGTGAGTGAGAAATCAGGACTGCAACATCTTTCTAAGGAAACTCTCCTCACCAAGTATGCCCCCAATACACACACACACACATAATATACATATATATATTATATACATATACAAAATGAGATCTGCATCAGAATATGCTGTTCCATGTACTTGAGTAATTTCCTCTTATAATCTGTCTTCAAATAATAAATACAGAGAAATTTCTTGAAAAAATAATAATGATGATTCTAATTTGGCAGCAGACTATTAGGGAAAAATATACTTAATAAGTGAAAATTAGTCACCGGTATTTGATAAATCATTTTCAGTAGTTGACTTTTTCTAGATAAAGGCATCAGAACTGAACACAATTTAGCCATTTCTCTAATCTCTGCAGTCAAAATACTAACTTAGCTTCTTCCTACCAGTGACCTAAAAACTCAGTTGAATTAATACATTTTCATTTGTGTCAATAGACAGTGAAAAACTTAATTTATTTATGTGTACTTACTCTGTATATGTGCTGTGCTGGGCAGAAAAGTAAGTGTATGGGGCCAGGATGATTCATTGCTCAGAACCTATGTGGCTGGATTAACCAGTACTACAACTGGTGTTTGGTTCTATGTAGTACCAGGGATCAAATCAGAGATTTACACAATACTAGGAATGACTTTAAAATTTTTCTGTCTCATTTTTTTATTTAATGTAAAATTAGAATTAAATTATTATTTAAAATAACTACAATGAGAACTATCATAATAATGTGAATGAATGAGGGAAGTAGAAAGCCTATCTAGAGTACAGGCGGGGTTGGGTGGAGAGGAGGGAGATTTGGGACATTGGTGATGGGAATGTTTGCACTGGTGAAGGGGAGAGTTCTTTACATGACTGAAACTCACTACAATCTTGTTTGTAATCAAGATGTTTACTATATTAATAAAGAGAAAAAAATAATTTAAATTAATTTAAATATCAACACTTACAGCTAGTTTTTTGCTTTTTTAGATGCTTCACATGCAATAAATACATTAGATTCCCTCCACTTTTATACCCATAAACTAAGCAAAAAAAGATAAAAGGTCAAATCAAAGGTTCATCTCATATAAATAAATCCAGAGTCTGAGAAGGTACTATGTATGAAACAACTGCAAAGTCCAGAAACAAATGCCCCGATTGTTCATTCTTAAAATTAGATTTACTATATAGTAAGGCAAATAAGAAGCTAACACGAATCACTGTGATACACTCAAAGTTTTGCTTTAGTCATTTCTATGTATATAAATAACTATATGCACTTATAAACATCTCTGTCCACCAGTAACACATAACATAACTGACCATCTATTTTTTATCAAGAACTAATTAGAGGCCTGAGAATATAAAGAAATAATTTCTGCTTCTCTGAGTCTTTTGGTTTTACTTTTAAAGGCAAGACGGGTTCCAAAACAACAAGGCAACTACTACAAAAGATGATAAATGTAATCTGTGAAGTACAGCACAGAATTATTTTCCTCATTGGGAGATATTTAGAGAGAAGTAGAATTATTGCATTTGTATTTCTTTTATCTATTTTTTTCAGTTTTACAGCCACATTCTCTCACATTCAGCACACCATTTTATTGCTGACTTATCTCTGTGATAAATTTATTAACACATCTATCAATAAAATGTATGTCTTCTTGCAAATTTTCAAAAGATATGTAACAAAGGACAATCAAAATGTTACTGTGCTGTTGTAATTGTTTCAATCCACGAGGCGCAAGAATGACCTAGCAGTAAACTCAGAAGTTTATCTCAAATAGTAACAAACTATAAAGTAAGAAACTATAAACAATGAAATGGAGAAAGTGATAAATGCTGCAAGTGTTGAGATAATTGATCTAAGAAATGGTGTGGTGTCCTGCTTGAATTCACAATGGATCTCATTGAACTCACTTAGCTGTATTAAAATGAGCTTCCACCCCCCCCCTTTTTTTACTCTTGATTCTTCTATGCAGCATAATCAGTAATATAGCAAGCTTTTTACTATTCAGATAGGTTCCCCAAATTACTGTTTGGAATCAGTCATTTCTCAAATGAGACTGAAAGACGTTTGTAACGGCCATTACCTCATCAGTATTTAATGTCTGTTCTGAAGGACAGGAGAGTATAGAAGAGAGGAATCAGAATTAGGAAGAGTGGAGATAAAAGAAAGGCCAAAGGAAAGGAATTTTTTCATTATTCTGTGGACTTTAATGGATCTCTGTTGTCAGTCTAATTTGTAAAGATCAATGGTTTCTGTTAAACTGCAGTCTGCTTCCCAATCTCCTTTTAATTCATCTACTCAGCACATGCTTTCCTCCTTTTGAAAGATAAGAGCAGGAGGAGCTTTCAGACATTTTTACTAGTTTTTTTTTCCTTTATTGAGTAATCATGGAACCTAAAATGTTTACAGTGTAAAAACTTTTTGAGAAAGCATAGAATATGGAGGCCATCAACTAAAATGTGTCACCAAAACCAAACTACAGTTTAGCAGTGTGCATTTAAGCTGTGTTTACAAGTTGCCAATATGGGAGAAAAAAAAATTGAATCAAATTTTCATAGGTTTCTAGTATCTCAGTGGTCAAAGATGCATGCAACTGATCCTATCTTTATAAAAGTTTAATTAGAACGATTCTGGCTAAAATAGAGTAAGCTAAAATTCCATAGGCAAAGGAATTTATATTTTTATAGTCCATGTTTAGATGTAATGTATGACATAAGAAATAAATACCTTGTTTTATTTGATAAAGTAGCATGCATTTGTTGGATATTTATATTTTTTGTATACAATATGGACACATTTTCTTTTGCTATCTTTTTTTTTTGTTTTGTTTTGTTTTTTTTTAGTTTTTTTTTGTTTGTTTTTTTTTGTGGTTTTTTGTGGTTTTTTGGGTCACACCTGGCAGTGCTCAGGGATTATTCCTGGCTCCAGGCTCAGAATTGCTCCTGGCAGGCACGGGGACCATATGGGACACCGTGATTCAAACTGATGACCTCCTGCATGAAAGGCAAACACCTTACCTCCATGCTATCTCTCCGGCCCCTTTCTTTGCTATCTTAATATTGCTTTGTCTCATGGTGAAACCAAAATTATAATATCATTATATTAAACACTAACATATTTATAATTTAAATATTCTTGTTTAAAGAAAAATGTGTTTTCATAAGTTATATTATGTAAATATAGTATATAAAGTTTTACAAATTATGTTATAAATATAAAATTATTTTTACCATTAAACTTCCACCAAAAATGACTTACTGAAATAATTGATATTACAATTTAAAGCTATTTAGGGACCATCGAGGTATACAATGATTAAAGTGCTTTTCTTGCATTCAGACCACCCCAGGATCAATCTGTGGCACCACAGATAGTTCTTTGAGCCCTCCAGAAGTATTCTCTAAGCAAAGGAGCCAGGATTAAGCCATGAGAAACAGCTGAGTGTGGCCTAAAAAAAACAAAATAAAAAAAAAATAACTAAGTCAGTATTTTGGGGTCTGGAGCTAGTGGCACAAAGCAGTAAGGTGTCAGCCTTGCCCTGGTACTAGCCTAGGACAGTCTGAGGTTTGTCCTATATGGTCTTATAGGTCTGGTGTTCTATATGGTCCCCAACCCAGGAGTATTTTGTGAGCTCATATCCAGGAGTAACCCCTGAACATCACCAGGGTATAGACCCAAAGAAACAAAAAATAAAATAAAATTTAAGTCTAATTTACAAGTTTATATAATATATATATAGTATGATCTACCATACACAATTTTGTGAATCCCTTCTCATAATAACCTGAAATTCTAACTAACTTTTAATCATTTATAGAATGAGTTACCATTTGCATAATATAAAGTTTATGAAAGCAGGTAATAAATTATTTAAAAATTTTAATAATAAATTGTAAATTTAAAGCACTTTCCTTCTTTTACAGTTAAATTGAAATAGAATTTATTCAATTGTCACCTCTCAAATATATTAACTAATGGATATTTTCCATGTGACCTTACTTTTTATTTTGTTTGCTTTGTTTTTAGGGCTACATACCAGTGGTATTCTCAGAACTTACGGCTCTTTGCTAAGGGTATTCTTACTAAAGTACACCTTGTACTCTGGTGGTACTCTGGATAATTTTTGGTGTACCAGTTACAGGGATTCAACGAGGTTAGTTAAAATAAGGCAAGTGCCATATTCACTGTGCTATTGCTCTGGACTCTCTGACTTACTTTAAAAAAAATTGGAGGCTAAAGTAAATGAAATGTCACTGTAGGTATCAGTTAAGCAGACCTTAGTATGAATTCTTTTTTCTCTATGGTATTATAACTGTTACTACAGTAGAAAGAGAGAGGGAGAGAATCTTAAAGGAGGGCTATGGTCAAAGCGTTTTATTTTTAGGGCATAGGCTCCAAAGAGAACAAAACCTATATCTTGGCACTAATTGGACCCATATATCTGCATCAATGGACATAAGTCTAAAAATGCACACAAAAAAACTACTACTGTCATAGGCTTATTCATTCTTTGTATTTTATTTCCTTTTCAGTCTTCATCAGTGTGCTGTTTCTTTCAAGATATGAATCATGACTGGGACTTATATATTTAATGAAAAATGAGGAAAAGGATCTCAGGCAAAGTCCCTTTAAAACTTCAGTAAATTACTCTAAAGTATAAGAAAGGATATAATGGGGTATCCAGACAAATTTTATAATTTAGTCTTAGTAAATTATAAAAGTATAACATTAAAATCCAATTAATAGGCTCAAATAAGCAGGAAAAGGAAGGTTTAAGGAATTGACAAATGAATATATAAGACAAATGTGGAAGTGGAGAAAGAAAAACTGGAAGGTGAAAGTGAAAATATTAGATGTATTTGAAAGCCACAACAATAGAGGAAATGTGACTGACCAGAGCCGGAGGGGAAAAATTGAATCAGCTGGAGAGAATCATTGCTCTGAAAGGACACCATAAAATTTCTAAGAGAATAAGAATAATGGGTTTCAGAAAATGTGTCATCAATAATCTTAACTGAACAAAACTAGCAAAATAAATTATTTCTCATGTAGAATGCTAAAATGTATATACCTGAGGGAAAACACAATAAAATAAATGATAAATATTTAGTCAAACTAGAATTTCCAGGGTTAGAAATGTCAAAGCAAAATGTAGAAGTCATTACTTAATATGAAAAATTGTAATGGGAAGTACTAAAGATGCATATCAAAGTTTACTTGTTTTATTTTTGTTTGGGGGGACATGCCAGTGGTGGTCAGGGCTTACTTCTGGAACTGTGCTCAGGGATTACTACTGGCAGTGCTGGAGTGGACCATATGGGTTTCTGGCATCAAACCCTTATAGGACTGCATTCAAGTTAAGCACCCAACTTTCTGTATTAATCACTTCAGTGCCTATCCATAATTTAGAGGTAAAAATATCATTCCACATTGTAATCAAAAGCAAGAAAAATATAGTCACAGAGCTTAGAATGTTCACATTAATTCCAAAGATTATCGAGAGTTGTTTCTGATAACTGTCAAATGCATTCCTTTGGTAGTGACTGTGCTGTAGTACGATTGAATTCCTAAAAACTAAAGTTTTATTTAGAACAAAAAACAAGTCCTCAATAATATCTGTTTTATATAATCCTAAACCTTTGTTTCTCAATTGCTACCATTGCTTACCCACCTTTTAATAAGCTCTGTGACTATACATATTGAGGACACTCATTGCTGCAAAATACAAGTCTTCTTTTCTGCTTTACAGGTTACTAGTGTTCCATTGTGTATATACTACAATGTCTTATTGACACACAAATGTTCTATGGTACATGGATTTAATTTAATCCTATTTAATTAATTTTAATTGATTTCTGTGCTTAGTACAAAACAATGATCAATTTCTTTCTTTTGAATTTGCTGATATAGTTATCCCAAATGCATCTGTTGAAGAAAAGTTGTAAACTGTTTTTTTATTCTCTTGAACTCTATTCCATTCTCCTGTATATTTACATATTTTATAACACTATACTCTTAATAAAGCTTTATAGTATACTATGAGTTTGGGAAGATGATGTCTTAATATATATTCTTTTTTTCATGATTGACTTATATATTTTAGGTATTTAGTTGTTCAGTACAAATTTTAGTAATGTTTATTCGACTCAACTAATGCACTGAAATTTTGAGAGGGATTTTATTGCCATAGTAATAATTTTAATTAACTATTTTCCAGTGTGATATTTTTCTCAACTATATTCTAGAAACATAACTTCAGTAAAATGTGTAATAACAGTGCTCATTCATATATCCTTGATTTCTAATTGATTTTAGAGATAAGCTCTCAATTTTTAACACTATTGAATATGCTGGTAGTCATGAATTTGTCATATGTGGCCTTCACTGTATTGATGTATTTTTTTCATTTTGTTTTAGTCACAGAAAATGTCAGACAAAATGCTGAATCTTATATAAAACTTTGTTTCTATTGGTATCATCATATATGAATTTTTCACTTTTGATGATGTGGATATTACATTAGAGATTTTACGTGTTTAAACCATCTTTGAATTTTTTATACTTGAAATGTATTCACTTAGTTAAAATGTATAATCTTGTAATTCACTTTTGAATATTGCTTATTAAAATTTAATTGAAGATCTTTGCATTTATGTTATCAGGAATTTTTTCTGTAGATTTCTTTTTATTATTTTCCTGTCACCTTTGATTTTATGGTAATGTTGACCTTATAAAATATGTTTGGAGAAATTTCTTTCCTTGATGTTCTTTGAGGAACATGATAAAAATAAGTAATAAATCAAGTTTGAGTTTGGAAAAATTGAAACCACTGAAACCATCTGATCCTGGATTTCTATTTTGTGGAAGACATAATAATTACTTCAAATTTTGAGATTTTTTTATTAAGTTTTTGTGCTTCTAATTGAAATATATTTAAATAGCACATGCATTTTACATATTTACCGCTTTTCTTAATTTTAGAGAGACAAATTTTTACTATCCGTTTTAGTGTATAAATATGTAAATATTTAGCAGTTCATTTTTATGTTTTAGTGGTGATATTAGAATGGAATTGAAATGGGGGAAAGAGAGGTAGATAATTTAGTTAATCAACTCAGTGATTTTATTTATTTATTTTTATTTTTTAAAAATAAATCTTTATTTAAGCACCATGATTACAAACATGTTTGTAGTTGGTTTTTAGTCATAACAGAATATCTCTCTCACCAGTGCAACATACCCACCAACAATGCTTCTCCTTCTCCCTCACTCCTGCCTGTATTCATGACAGAGAAATAACTACACTAACAACTAGCATGACAATGTTAAAGAATGAGAGAAGTAGAATCAGTGATTTTAAATCCTACCTGCAGTCTTATAGTCAGGCATCAGGAGTAAGAACTTAGACACATCTACTTGAAAATTTTATTTTATCATTTCCCATGAAAGTATCTGCCTGATGTGGCTTTTCTGAGTGAGGTAGCCAAGAAGACGACATCAAACAGGGCCAAATCCTGGTAAACTGTCCCCACACAATAAACGTGGGGCTGATTCCTGCCGTGTGTTTGGGCACATGAGAGCAATTATAAAGGACTGTTGCCTTGCTCTCTGCCTGGTTTTCTGCGTGAGGCAGCCAAGAAGACCTAATCGAACATAATCTCTCCAGCGTCCAAACCTGGTAAACTGTCCCCACCCAATAAAGTGGAACCAGAGGAGCGCAGCAGCTCTGCTTTGCTCTGTGGTTGCACACATCTTCAAACCCATGAACTCCACCACAGCATATAGTAAAAACCACACTACATGCATGGCAATGAGGAAACAATGCAGGGCAACCCCATGTATAGAGAATGAAGATAGCAGCTCTAATCATCTAAAAAGTACCAACCAGCTAGTATCTTCTCAGATAAGGTGTTTAGAGAACGAAATATGGAGGATGTTCATGAAGCTCAAACAAAGCATAGATAGAGTTGAATGGAGCACAAATAAGAATAAAGAGGATATGAAGATAGAAATCAAAAAACTTCATTATAAAATAACAGGTCTAAAAAACTGGGTAGATGAAATGAAAACTTCAATGGAAAAGCCTCTGGGTGTTGAGAGCATGCTTTGGAGTAAGTCAATGCCAGAGCACTGGTCTAACTTTTAAAAGAGCAGTCTAACTTTTAAAAGAAGTATGAGAAAGTCTTCTTAAGTCATTTTATTTGATGATTATTATTTTTTTTTGTTTTTGTTTCGTTTTGTTTTTTGGGCCACACCGGCAGTGCTCAGGGGTTACTCCTGGCTGTCTGCTCAGAAATAGCTCCTGGCAGGCACGGGGACCATATGGGACACCGGATTCGAACCAACCACCTTTGGTCCTGGATCGGCTGCTTGCAAAGCAAACACAGTTGTGCTATCTCTCCGAGTCCTGATGATTATTATTTAATAACAAAGATTCAATTTAAGTTTTCATATGTCTTATATCATATATTATACCTCAATATATATATATATACACATACATACTAGAAATATAACATCTAATATCTTATTAGGTTTCATAAAATGTACCATAAACGAGAGAAATAGATTATTTGGTAGTAAAAACTTGAACTTTTGTGACTCATGGTCAAAGTTGATAAATTTATATCTCAACTCTTTCAAAAATAGCATTTTGTATACTGTAAAAATAATTATCTTGCATATTTGTGCTAGTTTTGTAATAAATGCATTTATAACTGCTATTATTAACATTGTTTTATAATTAACTTCAGGAAGAGTTTTCATTTAAAAGTTATCTCATAAAGACACATTTTTGACACTTCATTAAAATATGCATGCATTTTTTTTTTGGTCATTAAATTAACATTTATTTGTAGCAAGTAATATTAAGTGCCTATTCATACTTTCGAAGGGGCAGTCTTGAGAGAGGTGTGAAACTGGAGACAATGGCAAAGAACATTTTACAGTGATAGTAGAATTTGTGTTGGAATACTGAATGCCAGAAATAATAGTATTATCAACAACTTTGTAAATCATGGTGTTTAAATACTTTTTTTTTTTTTAATTTTTATTTTGATCATAGTGGCTTACATAATGTTGACAATAATATTCTAAGGTACATATTTACATAAAATCAGGGGGATTCCCATCCCTAAATTGTCCTCCCTACACCTCCGTTTTGTCCTACCTCCCATTTCTTCTTCCCTCACCCCCAGGGTGGCTAGAATATGTGATCCCTCTGTATCTGACCTACTACTTAGTAGTCTTGCATCAGTTCTGGTCTTGGTGCCTCCCTTATTTCCCCCTCTAAGTGGGGCAGGGCTAGCAGTTCAAGTTAGGTGGTTTTGCCTGAAAAGTAGAACATGAGTAAACTGGGGTAAGAGTCTAATATCCCAAAAATGGGGAGAATCCTTCTAGAGGTTCTCCTCATCGATTTGGATAATGTAGGAGAAAAAGAAGGTGTGAAACACCCCATCAGTACCAAAAGAAGTGTCAAATATCCAGTGAGGATTCCAGTTAAACGATAAGCACCACAAAAAACTGATAAAATAAATACAAACAAAAACAAACAAACATATGAACAAAAAAAAAAAAAACTCGCCGTGGTTCTTGAAATAAGAGACATGGTGTAGCACATAACGAAAGAAAAGAAAGGAAAAAAATAAAAAATAAAAAAAATAATAAAAATATAGAAACACACACACACACACACACAAAAAGAAATAATTGGGGACAACAATTTCAGTAATCACATCCAAACCGAGAAATCGACCAAAATAGCTAGGTAAATAAATTAATAATAACAATAATAAATGAAGGTAATGTATATATATATATATATAAAATATAATATATATATTTATATATGTATAAATATCCAAGGTTTTGTGGTTTTTTGCATATTTGTTTTTTCCCTCTGCCCTGGCACAGTAAATATTGGGGTCATTCGAAACGGAATTCACTTGCCCTATGGGATTCTCCAGTCCTTGGAGTATACTGTCATGGGATCAGTTCTAGGCTTTGCTCAGGATCATTACTCTCCCGGTGGTGTTTTTTCTTTTTTCTTTTTCTTTTTTTTTTTTTTTGTTTTTTTGTTTTTTTGTGTGTGGAAGACTTCTTTGTCCAGGGTGATACATTCAGAGCTCTGTGTTGAGTGGTCTCAGTATCTGTACAACTCCTGAGGTGGGCCTTATGGTGAAGTCAGTCTTTGTGAGTCTAGAGGTTCTGTTGCCTCAGTGCCAATTGGATCCGTCTTCTGTGGTGGGTGATCTTGGTCTTTGCACTGAACCTAGGATGGCATCTAGGATAGTGTCCTTCTTTGTGCTTCCAGAAGCCCCTTTCCGTTACAGTTGTCTCTGCCAGACCTTTGGTACTGGGGATCATGCTTATTGTGCCTGGTCCTTAGTTCAGAGCCTAGACTAGGCTTTTTGATTGGTCCCAAGATGTATACAGTCTGGTCGTGGTTCTAGCAGTCCAGTCCCTGTAAATCACGATCTTGCTTTTGGACCTACCAAAGGGTGCCACGTCTTCTGGTTTTAGTCTTGTCGTTAGCTGGTAAAGTAGGCTAAACTGCTCTAAGGTCAAGTTGTTCACGTTTTCTTCATTGTCGGGATATCATGTTAGCGCTGGCCCTTGTTGTTGACCCTGCAGTATTGAGGCCGTCCCAGATGGAGTTTGTTTCTTGCAGCTGTTGTGAAGAGCTGTGCCGTTTTCTATGCCTGGGAACCAGGGTTCTAGGCTGCATGAATGGAATCCGATCACCTGAGGTCTAAGTTGATTCCACATGACATATTTTCAAGGTAGGAGATATCCCTGTATTGTAAACAACTATGAGCTCCTATCTCTAGTAGGTAAGAGCTCTTGTATTTTTTTTTATGTAAGATTTCCCCTTTATTTAGTGTGCCATTGCAGGGGGAAGTGAGGCTCCGTTATATTGTCGGTGTATTTGGGGTGGACAGAGTGGGTATCATAAATAGGTTACGTACCCAAATACGATTGGAAAAAAAAAATTGCATGTGCACACAAATGTATATGTAGGGCAAACATTTAAAAAAATAAACAATAATAATAAAAAAGGAAATATAATGAGTTAGTGAAGTTTTTAAAGGACCAAAGTGGTGCAAAAGACTACTTTACATTTGGGGGAGAACAGGTAAAGAGGTGGTGTATTACAGGTCTTATGCCTATGTTGGAAGTTACTGTTTATCCCCTTGTCTTTTGGATTTTTCTCGTGGTGTGTGGGTTCCCAGGCATCTTCCAATCTCACCCCCTGACCCTTCTTCAGATTGGTATAAATTTGCAGCAGGGAGGTCTTGGAAGAGTTCTTGCATTGGGGATACTATTGGACCTAAGTCCGGTTTCAAGAAACAGTCCACTTTATGGGGAGTTGGTAGGGAGGGTCTCGCAGCATGAGTCCACAGGGGAGTTGGCTGTCTTTTCTTGCAGGAGATGAGGTGTGGGTTCGGCTGGGTGTCCCCTCCCCTGGGTGCTGGGTACTGGTTCGTTGGTTAGGAGGTCAATCTTGATGCCTAAAAGATTAAGGACTGAGGGTGGAGAGTTTCATTATGGTGGGAGATCTGGATGGGAATTGAGGGGTGAAGGGGTAGTTGGATTTCCGGGGGGGAGAAAGGGGAAGGTATATGGGAGGGGTATGAAGAAAAGAGAAAAGAGAAAATATCGTAGAAAGAAAGGGGGAAGAGAAAGGGAAAAAAGTAAGAGAAGAATAGAAGAGAAAAAGAGAAAAGAAAAGAAAAGAAGAAAAAAAGGAAAAAGGAAAAAAATATATAAAAAAATATATATATTTAAAAAATAATAATAATAAAGAAAAAAACTAAAGTAGTGAGAAGAAAGGAGAGAATAACAAGGGAATTTTGGTTTGCTGAATGTGTTCGATGGCTAGAGTCTGTAGTTAGGTCTGTACGTCGCGGGTACTGCTTTGGTGGTCTGACTGGTCACGTGCTTCAATTCTAAAAGAAGGTTTAACATAGAGATAAAGTGTATGTTAAAGAGTTTTCTCGTGGCCATCTCGTAGTGCAAGCAAGGTACGGTATCTCGTGTGGTGTCCCGAGTTGCCATCTTAGTTTGTCCGCCCTTTGTATCTAATGGCGCCTGTGGACAGAAAAGCTGAGAGGTTATTTAATATATAGTAAGGTAAAGGGAGTAAAACGTAGTGTTATGGTATGTTGCCATCGCATTCCATGATTTCCCGTGGTGTTCTATACTTGTGTTCCTGTTAACGATCTCTAAGGGGTTATTGTGGACCTTTGTTGTAGGAGTCTGATTACATACCTGTTCTCTCTATGTTACTGTTTTCTTTGCGGTATAATGTGCAGTCAAGAGTTTGCGTTATTCCTTCTTCATGTATTTTGGACACTGCTTCCATGTATATGTTGACTATTACAGTGTTCGTAGTTTCTACCCTGTTAAACCCTGTTATCTGATTCTTAGGTATTAGTTATGTATAAAATATATGTTCTAGGTGTTTCAGAATAGTGCTACCATTCTGTGTTTATCTTTTGTCTTCTGACTTACTTCGTTTAACATAACATGATCTAGGTCCATCCACGTTGCTGCAAAGTCTGTGATTGTATCATTTCTAACTGCCATGTAATATTCCATTGTGTATATGTACCACATCTTAATGATCCATTCATCTGTTGTTGGACATCTAGGTTGGTTCCAAGATTTGGCTATTATACTGAGTGCTGCGATAAATAGTGGGGTGCATACGTATTTTGGAATGAATGTCCTTCCATCTTGTGGGTATATGCCTAGGAGAGCAATTGCGGGGTCAAATGGCAGCTCGATTCTGAGTTCTTTGAGGACTCTCCAGACTTTCCTCCATAGGTGTTGGACTAGGGGGCATTCCCACCAGCAGTGGATGAGAGTTCCTTTCATACCGCCTCCCCGCCAACAAAGGTTGTTTCTGTCATTTTTGATGTGAGCCATCCTCACTGGTGTAAGGTGGTATCTCATTGTTGTCTTGATTTGGATCTCCCTGATGATGAGTGAAGGTGAGCATGTTTTCATGTGTTTGTTGGCCATCCTTCTGTCTTCCTCAGAGAAGTGTCTATTCATTTCATCTCCCCATTTTTTATAGCTTTGTTTGGTTTTGGGGGGCTCAGCTTTCTGAGTGCTTTGTATGTTCTAGATATTAGCCCTTTATCTGATATGTCGAGTGAAAAAAATTTTTCCCATTCTGTTAGCTGTCTTCTTGCATTAAGTAGGGTTTCTTTTGCCATGCAGAAGCTTTTTAGTTTGATGTAGTCCCATTTGTTTATATTTGATGCTAACGTTCTTGCCATTGGTGCTCCATTCTCAAAGACCTTTTTGATATATAGGTCTTCGAGTGTTCTGCCTATTTTATTCTCAATAAACTTTATAGATTCGGGTCTGATTTCAAGGTCTTTGATCCATTTTGAGTTGATTTTTGTATAAGGAGTAAGGTATGGGCTGATTTTCACTTTCGTACATGTGGTTTTCCAGTTGTACCAACACCATTTGTTGAATAGGCTTTCTTTGTTCCACTTCAGATTCTTGCCTCTTTTATCAAATATTAGTTGGCTATATATCTGGGGGGTTTATGTCGGGAATTCTGTTCTGATCCACTGGTCTGAGGTCCTGTCTCTGTTCCAGTACCATGCTGTTTTGATTACTATGGCTTTATAATATAGTTTCAAGTTAGGTAAGGAGATGCCTCCCAGCTTCTTGTTTTTCAGTATTTGTTTGGCTATCCTGGGTCTTTTGTGGTTCCAGATGAATTTTGTGAATGCTTGTTCTAATTCTTTGAAGAATTGTGTCTGGATTTGGATAGGGATAGCATTAAATCTATATAGGAGTTTGGGTAGGATAGTCATTTTGATTATGTTAATTCTACCTATCCATGAGCATGGGATGTTCTTCCATTTCATTAGATCGCCTTCAATTTCTTTCTGAAGTATTTTGAAATTTCCCTGGTATAGGTCTTTCACTTCTCTTGTAAGGTTGATTCCTAGATACTTGATATTTTTTGATACTATCTTAATGGAATTGTATTTTTAATCTCTCTCTCCTCAGCTTCTTTGTTTGTATATAGAAACGCTACTGTCTTTTGTGTATTGACCTTGTATCCAGCCACTTTGCTGTATTGGTTAATTGTTTCTAGGAGTTTTACTGTGGACTCTTTAGGGTTTTCGATGTATATCATCATATCATCGGCAAATAGAGACAGCTTGTGTTCCTCTTTCCCAATTTGAATTCCTTTGATTTCCTTCTCTTGTCGGATTGCTATTGCTAGGACTTCTAAGGTTATATTGAAATAAGAGTGGAGAGAGTGGACAGCCTTGCCTAGTTCCTGATCTTAATGGGAATGCTTCTAGTTTCTCACCATTGAGTATAATGTTGGCCATAGGCTTTTCATATATAGCTGTGACTATCTTGAGGAACGTTCCTTCTAATCCTATTTTGCTGAGTGTTTTTAACATGAAAGGATATTGGATTTTGTCAAACGCCTTCTCTGCATCGATTGATATGATCATGTGGTTTTTGTCTTTCATGTTGTTGATGTGGTGTATAATGTTGATTGATTTGCGTATGTTGAACCAGCCTTGCATTCCTGGAATGAATCCCACTTGATCGTGATGTATGATCTTCTTGATAAAGTGCTGGATTCGGTTTGCTAAGATTTTATTGAGTATCTTTGCATCTATGTTCATTAGTGAGATTGGTCTGTAGTTTTCTTTTTTGGTAGTGTCTTTGCCTTCTTTGGGAATGAGTGTGATATTAGCCTCATAAAAGGAGTTGGGAAGGATTCCTGTTTTTTCTATGGTTTGGAAGAGCCTATGGAAAAGTGGGTAGTAACTCTTCTTGGAATATTTGATAGAATTCACCTGTAAATCCATCTGGGCCTGGGCTTTTGTTCTTAGGGAGTTTTTTAATTACATCTTCAATTTCCTCTGAGGTGATTGGTCTATTTAGGATCTCTAGATCTTCCTTTTCCAGTCTTGGAAGAGGGTGTTTTTCCAAGAATCTATCGATTTCTACTGTGTTCTCTAGCCTAGTTGAGTATAGTTGTTCATAGTATGATCTCATGATATGTTGTATTTCTTGGGGTTCTGTTGCAATATCTCCCCTTTTATTCGTGATCCTACTGATTTGGGTGTTTTCTCTCTTTTTTTGGTGAGTTTTGCCAATGGTTTGTCTATCTTGTTTATTTTTTCGAAGAACCAACTCCTGGTCTCATTGATTTTTTTGCATTGTTTTCTTAGTTTCTATGTTGTTTATTTCTGCTCTAGTTTTTTATTATTTCTTGCCTTCTGGATGTGGTTGGATTTCTCTGTTGCTGTTGTTCCAATTCTTTGAGGTGATCTTTTAAACTGTTGGTTTTGTTATTTTCCTGTTTCTTGACATAGGCCTGTATTGCTATGAGTTTCCCCCTAATTACTGCTTTTGCTGAGTCCCATAAATTTTGACATGTTGTCTCTTCATTGTCATTTGTCTCAAGGAATCTTTTTATTTCTTCCTTGAGTTTGTTCTTTGATCCAGCTGTTGTTGAGCAGCATGTTGTTTAATCTCCATGTATTAGTTTTTTCTCCATTGCTTCCTCTTGACATCGATTTTGAGCTCTGTTGCATAGTGATCTGAGAGGGTACTTCTAATGATCCTTACCTTTGTGGTCTTATATAGGTTGGCTTTTGTATCCTAAAAACATGGTCTATTCTGGAGAAGGTTCCATGTGGGCTTGAGAAGAATGTGTATTCTACTTTCTGGGGTGGAGGGCTCTATATAAGTCTATTAGCCCTAAATCTTCTAATTTTTCATTCAGAGCTCTTATTTCTTTGCTATTTTTCTGTTTGGTGGATCTGTCCAGTGGTGATAGTGGAGTGTTGAGGTCCCCTGCTATTATCACATTTCCCTTCATGTGTTTCTCCAGGTTTGCCAGCAGTTGTCTCACATATTTTGCTGATTCTACATTAGGTGCATAGATATTGACCAGGGTTAGTGTTTCTTGATCTAATGTTCCCCTGATCAGTAAGTAGTGACCCTCTTTGTCTCTGACCCACTTTCTTGAGGTTGAATGCAATTTGGTCTGATATGAGAATGGCTGTCCCTGCTCTTTTTTGTTTTCCATTAGCCTGAATAATTACTTTCCATCCTTTGATTCTTAGCCTATGCTTATCCTGTAGCTGTAGGTGTGTTTCTTGTAGACAGCAGAAGTCCGGTTTATTTTTCCTAATCCAGTTCTCTACTATGTGTCTTTTAATTGGAGAGTTTAGTCCATTAACATTTAGGGAGATTATTGAGAGAGAGGACTGTTGTGTGGTTGTGTTTTGTAGGGTGGCTTTTGTTACAATCGGGGGTTTGGATTGTGTAATTCATCTCTGAGTAGGTCGTTTAGGATCGGTTTTGTTTGGACAAATAGTTCTAGTTCGGTCTTGTTTGAAAATGTTTTCAGTCTGTTCTCCCATATGAATGATAATTTTGCCGGATATTGGACTCTAGGTTGGAAGTTTCTTTCGTTCAGTCGTTTAAATATGTCGTTCCACTGTCTCCTTGCTTGGATTATTTCGATTGGGAGATCTGGCTTGATTCTTATGTCCCTACCTTTGTACTTGAGGTTTTTTTTCTCTCTTATTGCTTAAGAAGTTCCTCTTTCTCTTTGTTTTTTGCCATTTGGATTACTATATGTCTTGGTGTAGTTTTATTAGGATCTATTTTACCAGGAACTCTCTTGATTTCCTGGATTTGCCCTGAAGTTTCATTCCAAAGGGTGGGGAAGTTCTCTGCTATTATGTCTCTGACTACTTGTTCTTCTCCTTTCCCTATTTCCTCCCCTTCTGGTATACCCACGATTCTTAGATTGTTTCTTTTGTCCTTGTTCATTAGGTATTGGACTTTTCCTTCCAGTGCTTTGCCTTTTATTTCTTTGTTGGTTTCTTGGTCATTTTTTGTTTGCAGTTTTCCTTCGAGTTCTTCGATGTGCTTCTCCAACTCTGTGTTTCTGCTAGTAAGGCTTGTTACTTTGTCTGTTAATTCCTTCACTTCTTTTTGTATGGACTCTCTCATACTCTTTAACATTTCTTCTTTAATTTGGGTGATTTGTTCCTCCATAGCTGTTTTATACTCGGTAGCTAAAGTTTCTCTCATTTCTTTAATTAGTTCTTGCGTTTCCTTCTTCATTGCTGCTTTTCGGTTGCTTTCCCATAGATCTGTGTGTTTTGGCGGACTTGGAAACTTAAGGTTTGTCTCCATATCTTCAGATCTTATGATTCTCTTTGATTTACCCATATTTCCTTGTGTTTATTGCTGTGCTTTAGAGTGCTGTTTCTTCCACTTTCAGCCTGTTTTGATCCTCTGTGGTGTGGGAATGGGTCCCCTCCCTGAGGGTGGATCTAGTGGTACTGTTGGGTGGGCTTGTTGCAGTTTGGCTCCTCTTGTGCTCCTTCTGTGGTCTGATTCGTTGCTTTGCCTTATTGTTGCCAGCTATTTCTGGGAGGTAGGAGATTCTCGACGGGGGGCGGGGCACGTTCACGCTGTCTGCGTGAGTGACCGTAACTTCTCTACCTTCCCGTGGGCAAAGGAGCCCCAGCAGGAGGAGGGCAGCCGTTTGCGGGGTCGGAGTGGGTGGGCGGACCTTCCCTACCTTCCCGGGGACACAGGGAACCCCAGCAGGAGCGAAGCAGCCCTTCGCGTGGTCGGGGCACGCGGGCGGGGCTTCCTTACCTTCCCGGGGGCAAAGGGACCCCAGCCGGAGGTATGGAGCCGTTCGCGCTGGTCGGGGCTGGCGGGCGGGGCGTCCTTACTCTGTCCTGGGGCTAGGGGACCCCAGCCGGAGAAATGGAGCCGTTTGCGCGGTCGGGGCTGGCGGGAGGGGCGTCCCTTACCGTGCCGGGGGTTAGGGGACCCCAGCCGGAGAAATGGAGCCGTTCGCGCGGTCTGGGGCTGGCGGGAGGGGCGTCCTTACCGTGCCGGGGGTTAGGGGACCCCAGCCGGAGAAATGGAGCCGTTACGCGCGGTCGGGGCTGGCGGGAGGGGCGCCCTTACCGTGCCAGGGGCTAGGGGGCCCCAGCCGGAGAAATGGAGCCGTTCGCGCGGTCCGGGGCTGGCGGGCGGGGGTGTCCTTACTCTCTCTGGGGTTAGGGGACCCCAGCCGGAGAAATGGAGCCGTTCGCGCGGTCGGGGCTGGCGGGAGGGGCGTCCTTACCGTGCCGGGGGTTAGGGGTCCCCAGCCGGAGAAATGGAGCCGTTCGCACGGTCGGGGCTGGCGGGGGGGGGCGTCCTTATCGTGCCGGGGGTTAGGGGACCCCAGCCGGAGAAATGGAGCCGTTCGCGCGGGGTCGGGCTGGCGGGTGGGGTGTCCTTACTGTGCCGGGGGTTAGGACCCCAGCCGGAGAAATGGAGCCGTTCGCGCGGTCGGGGCTGGCGGGGAGGGGCGCCCTTACCGTGCCGGGGGCTAGGGGGCCCCAGCCGGAGAAATGGAGCCGTTCGCGCAGGTCGGGGCTGGTGGGCGGGGTGTCCTTACTCTCTCTGGGGTTAGGGGACCCCAGCCGGAGTAATGGAGCCGTTCGCGCGGTCGGGGCTGGCGGGAGGGGCGTCCTTACCGTTGCCGGGGGGTTAGGGGACGCCAGCCGGAGAAATGGAGCCGTTCGCTACGGTCGGGGCTGGCGGGAGGGGCGTCCTTATCGTGCCGGGGGTTAGGGGACCCCAGCCGGAGAATGGAGCCGTTCGCCGCGGCTCGGGGCTGGGCGGGTGGGGTGTCCTTACTCTCTCTGGGGTTAGGGGACCCCAGCCGGAGAAATGGAGCCGTTCGCCGCGGTCGGGGCTGGCGGGTGGGGTGTCCTTACTCTCTCTGGGGTTAGGGGACCCCCAGCCGGAGAAATGGAGCCGTTCGCGCGGTCGGGGCTGGCGGGAGGGGCGTCCTTACCATGCCGGGGGTTAGGGGAAGCCAGCCGGAGAAATGGAGCCCGTTTCGCGCGGTCGGGGCTGGCGGGAGGGGTGTCCTTGACCGTGCCGGGGGGTTAGGGGAACCCCAGCCGGAGAAATGGAGCGTTCGTGCGGTCGGGGCTGGCGGGCGGGGTGTCCTCTAAAATATGCATGCATTTTAGTTTTACCATCAGGACATTAAGATGTCAGACAGTATTTTACTTAGCAACATTATACTTTTAATCTTAGAAGTATTAAAGCAATGTCAAGGAAAATGAAACATCTCAATATATTGAGAAATTTCTGTGCATTAAGTATTCTTGGGTTTGATACCTGGTATCATTTAATCCCCTGAACACAACCAGTGTCTTTCTTGAAAAAAAAAGCAGATATAGACATAAGTACTACTGGTTATACCTATTCCCTCCAGATATAATGTAATGCGAAATATAGAAATGGAAGGTATTATGGTTCCATACATGACTTTTGGCTTAGATTCAATATAAACAGGACAACTCTTCTGAGATTTAAGATAATTAAAGAAAAATCTTAAATCTTCTGCTTTTATAGTAATTCTATATATTTTAATTTTGTATCACTTATGCATATTAAAGATATACCCCCTTTGAGTTGCTTCTTTCAATCACATAAACAAATTATGGTAAGATATTTTTAAATATCATGTGTTCTATTTTGCCAAAATGAACAGTTTCTTCCTTAGAATAATATTTTAAAAGGGATTTAAGAAAGAATATAGACAGAACTCATAAACAAAATATGATGAGAAAGAACAAGGTAAAAGATAGTATCTAACAATGTTAACAGCTTGATTCTGAATTACTATAATGATTAATAAACTTTAGGAGGAAGGATACAAGGGAATAATTTCTAGATCAAAAGTTTCATGGGGTCAGGGGTAGAGGGTTGCAGGAAGTTTGGTGGTGATGAGTTATAGTAACTTTATACATATATACCTTATTATTTGACATAATGTAATGATCTAAACAAAACTATAATAAAATTATATAAAATCAATATATGTTTAAATGTAGTTATCACTGTATTTGTATGTATGTATGTATAATTGTATGTATCTCCACATATAATTGTATCAGAGACTAAGTGGATAGTACTTACATTGAGCAAGTTTGTTGTTAATTTATACAATATACATCAAAATGTAATTATCTTCATAATCACAAACTGAAAGAAAAGCTAAACCAAATTTTTGTTTTAAAAAAATATGTGAGTTGAGATTCATTTTAAGTGCAGATCTATAGAAAACAAAAATCATGTCTTCTTTTAAATTTTTTTTTTTTTTGTTTTTTGGGCCACACCCGTTTGATGCTCAGGGGTTACTCCTGGCTATGTGCTCAGAAATCGCCCCTGGCTTGGGGGAACTATATGGGACGCCGGGGGATCGAACCGCGGTCCTTCCTTGGCTAGCGCTTGCAAGGCAGACACCTTACCTCCAGCGCCACTTACCCGGCCCCTCTTTTAAATATTTTTATATAAATATTTATCACTCACATAAACTTCCTACATTCTATGTATTTATTGCCCATTAGTTTCCATTTTACTCATTATCACCCAGTTCTACAAATGTCAACTTTTCTAAATATACTTTCAGATCTCAAAAATCACTTTACTTTTCTGAGGTGTTATTTCTCTGAGATGTGCTTTGGGTAGTTTATCAGCTATACGATTATATGACATAACATAGAAAAGCACTATCAAGTATGTAGGATTAACTATATTACATTATATACTTTCCTTGTTTACCCTTTTGCTACTTTAAAAGCAAAAACAAGTATCACAGACAAATTTATTTATCAGTGAATTCCACTATTTCCAAGGTAAAATAACCATCAATATATTTTTTTACTATTATATATTTGGATTTTGACCATGATATAAATCTACTATATATTTTTCCATAGAGCTAATGCATATTTATTTTAAACATATATTTTTATTTAGATGCTCTTCTATAGCTTTTTCTCTTTGCTGTCTCCATTTTACATGAGTTTCCTCATTCATAAAAGCAATAGCCAATTCTTTATATTTTTAAAATTTACTGACATGTTTCCTTGTTGATACTTCTAGATCTAAATCATGTACATATGGTAAATAGTTAAATAGTTGGCTTTCATTTTTTTAACATTAGCTTTTTATGCCTTCTATTTTTTCATTGGTTAATATTGCCCATGGGTTAAATTCAAAATTTTTTTGGGGGGTCACACCTGGCAGCGCTCAGGGGTTACTCCTGGCTCTCTATTCAGAAATCGCTCCTGGCGGGCACGGGGGACCATATGGGATGCGAGGATTAGAACCACCGACCTTCTGCATGGAAGGCAAACACCTTACCTCCATGCTATCTCTCTGGCCCCCAAATTCAACAATTTTATCCTTAAGTTTAAAGGTACTATGTTTTCTCTCTTTCTCTCTCTCTCTCGCTCTCTCTTTCTCCCCATTCTGTCCCTCTCTCCCCTTTCCCTTTCTTTTCTCTTCCTCCCTCTTCCTTTCTCCTCTCTTCTTCCTCTTTTCCTCTCTCTATCCTTCCTCTTTTCCTCTCTCTATCCATCCCCCCTTACCTTTTTTGGGGCCAAACCCAGTGACACTTAGGGATGACTTCTAGCTATACTCTCAGAAATCATTCTTGGCTTGGGGGACCATATGGGATGCCAGAGGATCGAATGGCAGTTTGCCCTGGATCAGTCACATGCAAGGCAAACGCCCCTGCAGCTGCTCCACTGCTCAGGCCCCTATGTTCTATATTTGTATGACTTATTTTAATATTTAATTACTTTGTATTTAAATGTTTGGAAGTATTTCTACAAATATATTTTTATATATGCATTATATGCATATACACACATTTTGATTAATAGAGGTAGCAGTGTTTTATAAAAGTTCATATTTTTGTTTTAGGGGTACTATGTCACTACACCATACTACAGACAAAGAGCTAATATAACTTCACATTGTCCCAGAGGACCCTTCCTGTCAACCTCCCTCCATCTACTTTAATTACCTCAGTTCTCTATCAGACTCTAAAGATTTGCTTTAATAAGATACCTCCTTTACCTTTCTTTGTTTATATATCATACATAAATAAAATTACCTGGTATTTGTTTTTCTTCTAAATTTAATTTGATTAGAATAATACCATACAATTTTTTCATGATATAGCATAAGGTAGGTTTTCATGCATTTCTTATCTAAGACCTCGATATCAGACCCAAAACCATAAGATATATAGAACAACACGTAGGTAAAACACTCCAGATCATTGAGACTAAAGGCATCTTCAAAGAGGAAACTGCATTCTCTAAGCAGTGAGAGCAGAGATTACAGATGGGAATATAATAAACTGAGAGAAGCTTATGCATCTCAAAAGAAATAGCGCCAGGATACAAGAGTCCCCCCACTGTGTGGGAGAAAACTATTCACCCAATACTTCAGACAAGGGGCTAATCTCCAAAATATACAAGGCAATGACAGAAATTTCCAAGAAAAAATCATCTAATCCCATCAAAATTGGGGAGAAGAAATGGACAGATACTTTGACAAAGAAGAAATATAAATGGCCAAAAGACCCCATGAAAAAATGCTCCACATCACTAATCATCAGGGAGTTGCAAATGAAAACAACTACGATGGTACCACCTAACACCCTAGAGTTTGGTACACATCACAAAGAATGTGAACAAGCAGTGTTGGAGGGGATGTGGAGAGAAAGGAAATCTTATCCACTGCTGGTGGGAATGCCTTCTAGTTCAACCTTTATGGAAAAGCGTATAGAGATTCCTCCAAAAACTGGAAATCAAGCTCCATATGACCCAGCTATACCACTCCTAGGAATATACCCTAGGAACACAAAATACAATACAAAAACCCCTTCCTTACACCTATATTCATTGCAGTACTCTTTACCTTACAAGACTCTGGAAACAGCCCAAGATACCCTTGAGCAGATGAATGGCTAAAGAAACTGTGGTACATATACACAATGGAATATTATGCAAGCCGTCAGCAGAGATGAAGTCAGGAAAATTTTCTTTATACATGGATGTACATGGAATCTATTTTGCTGAGTGAAATATGTCAGAGAGAGAGAGAAAGACACGAATGGTCTCACTCATCTATGGGTTTTAAAAAAAATGAAAGACATTCTTGCAATATAACTTTCAGGACACAAAAGAGAAAAGAGCTGGAAGTTACAGCTCACCCTCATTAAACCTCACAACAAACAGGGATTAGTTTAGTTAGATTAGTTTAGTTAGTGAAATAACTACTTTTTGAACTATCTTATTAATGAGAATGTAAGAGGGAAATAGAAGCCTTGCTAGAGTACAGGCAGCGATTGGGTAGGGAGGAGGGAGATTTGGGATATTGGTGATGGGAATTTTGCACTGGTGATGGGTGGTGTTCTTTCCATGACTGAAACCCAAACACAATCTGGTATGTATAAAGTTGTTTAAAATAATAAAAAAAAGAATCCAGTTGTAGGGGGCCGGAGAGATAGCATAGAGGTTAAGGCGTTTCGCCTTGTGTGCACAAGGTCAATGGTTCGAATCGGGCATCTCACATGGTCCCCCTGGGGCCTGCCAGGAGCGATTTTCTGAGCATAGAACTAGTAGTAACCCTGAGTGCTGCCAGGTGTGTGAACCAAAAGCCAAAAAAAAAAAAGAATCCAGTTGCATTGTTATCAAGTCTTTATAATAAATGGTTTCCTAATGAGTATATTAGTATAGATATTTACTTTTATTTGGCATTTGGACCACACCTGGCAGCACTCTTGTTAACTCATGTCTCTGCACTCAGAAAACAACCTGGCAGGCTTCGGGGATGATATGAGATGCCAGGAACAGAACTCAGGTCGGCAGCATGCAAGGCAAATGCTCCCCCTGCTGTACTATTGCTCTGGCCTCAGGTATATACTATTCTTATTAATTAATTATTTGTGGTTCTTTGGTTAAGTGCCTTGGAATGAAATACAGAAAAATAAGTGTATTTTTATTTATTATTATAAATATTAAATTATAATATTATAATATTTTTAGAAATCTCCATTTTGTATTTATTAATAGAGGCTAAACAGTTCTACATTCTCATCAGAATGAATGAGAATTTAGTTTTCACCATGGTCCCTACTAGAAATATTTCTCCTAGCTTTGATTATACAGACCAATCTCATTGGTGTGGGGTGCTATTTTTCTGTCATCTTATTTGCATTTACCTGATATGTAATATTGAGCAATTCTTATTGTTCCTGTTGACTTTCTGTGTCTCCTTTTAGAAATATTTAAGGTATTTAAAACAGTCTAATTAAATTTATATATTCTGAAGGGGTTATTTCATTGTTGTTGAGCTTGTGAACTTTTATTTATGTTGGATATATGTTGGATATTAGCCCTTTAGCAGATATATGCTGTGAGAATATTTTATTTCATTCAGTAGAATATATTTTTGTTTTAATGATAATTTATTTAGAGAACAAGAGCATTTATAATTGAAAAGACCTCTTTTCACTCTATCTTCTCTCTCTCTCTCCTGAACATAAAATTGTAATCAATAGCATAAACTGTTTTATCTTTGCTTTGATTTCTTTGACATGCTTTATTAGTTTGGGCTTATATTTACACATTGTTAAATTTACATATTGTTATTCCAATTTGAGTAAAATGTTATGCTTGGTCTGATATAGTGGTTTATGAAGCATCTTCATTTTAAACTAACTTTATTTTCTAAATGTAAAACATTATTTTACCTATCTTGTAAATATTTATTTTTATTTTACTCTTCTACCAACATCTTCCTTAAAAAAAAAGCACATAAAAATTTTCATGTCAAATTTCCTTTAATTCAATGCATATTCCGGATATTATTTAATACTTTTATATTCTCCCTCAGTTATTCTAGTACATTTCCTTATTCTAACGTAATTTAAACTCATTTTTTGTTCTTCTTTTTTAGTTAATAATTTCTCTTCAAAATTCAAATATTGTGCGAATATTTTTTTATAGTATATTAAAGCTTTAAAGAAATTTTATCTGAAAACTTGAAATATTTATTACCATTCTTTTTCTAGAAAATCCCTATCCAAAATTACCACTCTCCACCTCTGTAAGAGCTGAAAAGAGTCCTAATCAAATCTTTTCTGTGTGAGTTAATTGTATTGCTCACTTTCTCATGTTCTCACACTACTTGGTTGAGAAATTAGGAATTACAATTTAAGGAAAAAAGATATAAGTGAAATCTTATCTAAATATCTCCTCAAATGTTCTCTGAGAATTTTAATTATTTGACTCTTCATGCCTTGTCATATTAGACTGATATCTATTTAAAAAGCAAATTTGTGAAGATTTGTTTATTTGAAGTGTTTTTTTAGTTAGAGTAACTTTCTTATGCATGACTCTAATCTGGATGTAAAAGTGAGTTACTTACTTATTATTACTATATTAATAAACCTATGTAGTTTCCAAATGCAAATCCATTATCTTTGTCCTGTAAGCTTGACTCATTATAAAGATAAATTATTAAAATGTTGGTTTCTAAAATTGATTAACCTTAAATTTAATCTATACTAAATTGATGATAAGAAAAGAAAAGATGAGCCCACTAGCTAGAAGTTGAAAGATTTTATGTTTATAAATTATGGTCATAAAATTACTTTCTTCCTGTATATTAGAATCTTATTTCTTAATAAATCTATACTTAAAATTACATTTCTGCAAAATATCATATAAATAAGATGATTACAATTTTAAACTACATAAGTAATGTAATATACACATTTTATATGTAAGCATGCTCTCTAATGTTGTAAATGAATTCAGTTAATGAATAAAAATTTATACTCCCAATTTTATTTTTCAGTTTTCAGGAAGACTCACATGAATTTTCAGTGGTTTGCATGAATCCTGAGCTTTGGTTAAATGCAGAAGTGCCTGTGTCATACAATGTATGGGTTGCTCTGGCTATGTGCTTTTGGTAGTCATTAATGTAATCTTTATTGTATCTGGGGTTCATGATTTGATAGGGATTTTAAATATTCAAAGCATGTGTTTCATCCATTTGTGCTATCTCTCTATCACTCAATTACTTTTTAAATTGGTGTCTGTTTGATAAAAAAATGTATCATAAATCGCAATAACAACACTCTTAAAATCTTTGTAAACCGAAGACTTTGTCTTAGAGGATTAATAGTACTAGTTACCATTTTTTTTCTTTTTTTTCCTTTTTTCTTTTTGGTTTTAGGGTCACACCCAGTAACACTTAGGGGTTACTCCTGGCTCTTACGCTCAGAAATTGCTCCTGCAGGCTCAGAGGACCATATGGGATGCCGGGATTCGAACCACCATCCTTTTGCATGCAAGGCAAATGCCTTATTTCCATGCTATCTCTCCGGCCTTAGTTGCCATTTTTCTAGATGAAGCCAAAAGAACTTCAGTTTTGCTTAGAGATATGTAAATTAAAAAATGGTGATATATTGTGTAAATCACAATTATTCCTAGTTATAAACAGAAAAAAATAAACCCCTATATATTTGATTCTTGATTACCTTCAATTAGTTATTAGATTTGCATAAGTAAAATTCATGTTATTTTTAGAAAATCTGAATCCATTAAATAATATTTAATTGATAGTTTTATTGATCAGTTAGTGAAATATTTAAGTCACTACATAAAGATACTACACTTATTTTTCCGGAACTTGTACATCCTCGTCAATTTTTATATGCTTGAACTGCAAGGACTATTGAGAAAATGAAGGTTTGTTAGAGGGCTGCTATTAATTTCACTCTGATTAGCATTGAATCTTATAATCAGCTTCATATTTTAACATGAATAACATGAACTTTTGCAGCTTGACAAACAACATTTGGTTTTTACATCTTTATCAACACCAATCCAAGACTGCAAGTTATGTATTAAACAAGATAATTTGGTTTAAACTAAGCTCATCAAATAGAGTTTTACATGTCTCTGTTTAAGATTATTTGACATTTTGAGTAAAAAAATATGATAATGCACAGTTCATTAATGAAAAACAAGCAGCTATATTTCACTGTAGGTTTTATAAGCACGATTTACAAAAATTTTCTGTGATTTCTACTTTGAAATACTAAAGTCCACTTCTTATATTATGAAGGCAATATTTATGTATTTCTTCCAATGACAGATAGCAGATTTAATATTTCAAGACATCTTTTAGAAGAAGTTAGAGAGCCTAGTTTTCCACACATGGCAATCATCTTCTCTAACTGGCGGCATTTGTGACAGAATAAACTCCATTAACTTGTTCTATTAGTGCTCGGTGCAGTCAGCAAGATCAATGCTGCATAAAATGATGAAATGACTAACAGACTTCCTCGGAGCCCTGCCGAGTGCTTTCTGCCGCCCAGAATATATAATTACTGCTCAAATAAACAGGTAAAATTTGGTATTTTATTGCTCAGGCAGTCTCTGGAAATTCAAGAAGATGCTTAATGAGAAGAATAAAACTAAAATTTGTGCTGTGTATACAGTCATTTATTAGACTTTTATTGCATACCTTTTTCATTAAAAATGAAACCACAGAATAAAATCTAATTTTTAAAATTATTATTCCCTAATATGATGACCAAACAACTTGGCACACCCTAAAGAGCTTCGATAGAAAAGATTTTCTGACCAGATGCCTCCCCAGGGCCCATTAGTTACTTGTTGACAGCAGAACACAAGGTAAAGCCAAAACTGGAGTAAATGGGAGCTAATGAAGCCAACAAACCCGAGGCTACTTTGCAGAATAAAAATAAACAGGAGGCAGATTATACACCATTAAAATAATCCAGAAATAATCCAAACTACGTGTTTGGAAACAGATATCTTCTCTGCAGAAGAACAGCTGCTGGTACTTATCTGAAGAGGCCGTATTCTCATCTAAGATAACTTGTGCAACAAAGAACATTAGCCAATTTCGAAATATCAAAGATTTTATTTTCCTCTTCTGTGTCCCATTTTCTGCAGTCTGCCATTTTCTCCTCTCCAATGCTCCCTGCCTGTGTCCATTTGAGTGAAAGCTAGCACTGAGCTACTCGCCACATGGCCTGCCAGTACAAACCTTGAGTACATTACATTTCAGTCCTAACAAAATATAGGAAGCATGAAGCAATGCAATCACAAAGAAAATGATTGAAAGAGTCAGAACAGATGTAGGAATGGAGCAGAAGCATGAAAAAAATCAACATAAATCAAATTCAAGTCATTTTTGCTAGTAAGAATGAGTTTATGATTTGCAGATTGAATATAACTAGGAAGAAAGGTATTTTTCATAACAATGATTTATATATTCACTCTTTTGTTAGAGAAGAATTCCTTTTGTATTATGTCAGTATCTCTTCTTGCTCTCATATTTAAAGATCTTTTTGAATTTCCATGATAATTCCTTAGATTGAGTGTTTTGTAACTTAGCCACAAAAATTCACTGCTGGTAAAAGTTTTAAATTCAAGATATTATCCTTGTCGTAGATTTTCTAGGCTATTAACATTTTTCATTTGCCCATTTGTGAGTTAATAGGACTGTATAACTCCTTTACATGTTATAGCTATAGAGAATTGTTAACACTTCCCTATTTAAGTCTTTGTCCTAAAATAAAATAAAATGTATATGATATAATACTCTATTTTGAGTCATTAATGATTTTAGCACCCATGTTATCAAAAATTAAGAAAGAATTTTACTAAATAAAAGAAGTGTAATGGTTTAGAATGGCACATAAATCATTCAATTAGAACAAAGTGACACAACTTATTTTAGGTTCCAGAGATTCAGTGAATTTTTAGTATGACATAGAAAATATAAAAGTCATGTAATTGATAAATACATAGTTAGTGTATTCCATTCTTTCTTTGCAATATATTCAGTTATAGAAATTTCTTTTATCATTTTATTCAGGACAAATTAAACATTTTTTTGAAGTACACTGGATGAAAGCCATCATTTCCCTTAGGATAAGTTCAAATGTCATATTGAGTCTAATCTGATTTCCATTTGAATTTAGAGGAATGCGAAAAGAGAAAGCATATTGCATTTATATCACTATGCCATATCAAGCTCTATGTTAGGCTTTAAGATTTTCTCCTAAGAAATTTGCATTAAAATTAATGAGCGGAATGAGGCTAAAATAAAGTATCTTTTGATTAATTATGTACTTCTAAGTATATCATCTTGTAAGGCCATTACAAAAGGTGTCAATGACTGTCCACTTCTATAATTTAAGTAAAATATTAAATATTCACTGCTTGCACATATGAAACACTGTTCTAGTATGGTTCAGAGAAAATTAAAATTAATAAGACATTATTCTGCAGTTTCAGAAATTTTTATTCTTCAGGAGGAAATTGAAATATTGATTAAACATATAATTTAAGCCATATTAAAAATGCATTCACTTGATTTTATAGAAACAAAAAAAAGTCTTATGTAGTGTTAGGTCATAAAAATTTCGCCAGCAAAACATTTCTCTAAAAGAAAAGAATTTACATGCAGATAAAAATAATAATGATAGGCCCAAGGACAGTTCCAATTCATAAAAATAAAAATATAAAAATAATAGAAAAGAAAAAATATAAATGAATATAGTAGTTAAATATTTCAAATGAGTAAAGAAAGAGGCAAAGAACAATGAGAGATTGATTTTGTCTAAATTGTAGAATGAAAGTTCCATATCATAATAAACCTATGACGTAAACACTAGAGATGGGTAATCACCAAAAACTTTTCAGTATTGTTTGGATGTCATACAAAAAAATTTTTAGTAACAAAACTCTGATGACATATTTAGATCTGTAAGGCCAAAGAAGAGGAAAAGGTATATCAGAGTAAATAAAGAAGTAACACAGCAATTACATTTAGATATTTAAAATTATTAATTATAAATTTGATATAAATCGTCATTAAACTGATATATCTGCCTTGCTAGCGCTAGCCCAGGATGAACCCCAGGTTTGATTCCCCAGCATTACATATGGTCCCTAAGCCAAGAGCAATTTCTGAGTGAAGAATCAGGAGTAGCCCATGTGCATCACTGGGTGTGGCCCAAAAAACAAAACAAAACAAAAAAGATATTTTAATTTCATAATATAGAAGAAAGCAAAGAATTTTAGTATAAAATTTTAGTAAAAAATTTGCCAAATATTTTACGATAGTCAAATTTCAGATAAAAATTTTATAAATAAGAAGAAACAATAGTCAATTTTAAGGTACAATTTTAGATAAATTTAAGGCATCCTTAAAATTAGGTAATTTAAATACTAGCTAAAACTGACATTTTTAGCATATATCTATGAGTACAATAAAGTCCTTGAGTACCTTTTCCATAGTTCTCAAAACAAAAAGTAAAATTAGAATTTCTTTGACCTTATGTAGAAAGAAAGATCAACTAAAATAAATTTTAGGAGATTAAATAATGGTTCACAAACTAATAATATGACATGAAAAGAAACAGTGATGGGAGACAAAGTGAAATTAAAAGCCAATAAATTGAATGTAAAGTGAAGCACTTTCTCCTATGTCACAACAGAACCATAGAAAATACATTGAAAAGGAATATACACAAGAAATATTTGTGTCAGGGGCAGAATGATAGCACAGAGGGTAGATCATCTGCTTTCCAAGCAGCCAACCTGGCTTCAATTCCTTGTATGCAAAATTGTCCTTCAAGCTTGTCAGGAGCAATTTCTGACTGCATAGCCTGGAGTAACCTTGAGCTCTGCCCTGTGGTCCTCCCCCCACCAAAAAAAAAAAAAAAGAAAGCAAATTGTGATAAGTGAATTTTTCCAATTACAGGGTATGGTAAATAAGAAAATTAAATAAAACATAACATAACAATACAACTAAAATTTTTAATGTGCATAATAATTTATTAGTTAAAAATTTACTGACTTTGCATTTTTTGGTCAATGATCATTTAAGTTGGCTATACTGATAAAGTAACAGAAGAGCCCATCAAAATTGCAAAATTTTATAATGAAAATATTTTTATATAACTGAATTAATTAAATTTATTATTTTTGCCCAAAATTTGCTTAGAATCTGTTAGTCAATCTTATATAAAGTAATATATTTATTCCTTCCATAGGTGATAATTACATGTAGCATGAAGACTAATATATCACTAAAATGATAAAGATATCACACAATTCAACTTTTTGGAAACATATTCTAACATCACTATTCTTTTATTGTTTCAAACATTTAAAAATAAATGCAGAAAATACTTGTAAAAGAACATTATATAGAATATATTTATATGGTCTAGAAGACATTTATAAAATAGAGAAAATCCTCTAAATTTTCTCATATCCTCCAGGACTGCCTAAGGGAATAAAGAAAAAGTATGATGATGAGTGATACCTTTATTACTTTAAGTGCTAATGATGCACTAATCCAAAAGAAAATAATAATAATAATAATAATAATAATAATAATATGTGGAAATAATCACACCAGTCTGAGGACTGAGGTAGAACACAAAAACAAGCAGTGAGATAAAAGGAAAGGGTAATATTTCTTTTGAGGTGCAGAAGCTTCTCAGCTTAATGTATTCCCATCTATTTATCTCTACTTCTGCTTGTTTGGAAAGTACAGTTTCCTCCTTGAAGATGCCTGTAGTCTCAGTGTCATGGAGTGTTTTACTTACGTGTTGTTCTAATCAAGTAATCAAGATAATCAGGTCTGATATCAATGTAATTAATCCATTTGGATTTAACATTCGTACATGATGTTAACTGGGGTTCTATGTTCACTTTTTTGCAAGTGCCAACACCACTTTTGAAGAGGTTTTACCTGCTCCACTTAGAATTTCTTGATCCTTTGTCAAAAATTAGGTGATTGTATGTCTGGGGAGCATTCTCTGAGTACTCAAGCCTATGGCACTGATCTGAGGGTCTGTCTTTATTCCAATACCATGCTGTTTTGACAATTATTGCTTTGTAATACAGTTTAAAGTTGGGGAAAGTAATGCCTCCCATATTCTTTTCCACCCACCATGTGGGAGAAACTACTCACCCAATAGCCATCAGATAAGGGGTTAATATCCAAAATATACAGGGCACTGACAAAACTTTACAAGAAAAAAACATCTAATCCGATCAAAAAATGGGGAGAAGAAATGGACAGACACTTTGATAAAAAATGAAATACAAATGGCCAAAAGGCACATGAAAAAATGCTCCTCATCACTAATCATCAGGGAGATGCAAATCAAAACAAATATGAGAAACAATCTCACACCACAGAGATTGGCACACATCACAAAGAATGAGAACAATCAGTGCTGGTGGGGATGTGGAGAGAAAGGAACTTTTATCCACTGCTGGTGGGAATGCCGTCTTGTCCAACCTTTATGGAAAGTGATATGGAGATTACTCCAAAAACTGGAAAATGAGCTCCCATTTGACCCAGCTATACCACTCCTAGGGATATATCCTAGGAACTCGAGAATACAATACAAAAAATCCCTTCCTCACACCAATATTTATTGCAGCACTATTCACAATAGCCAGACTGTAAACAACCAAGATGCCTTTCAACAGATGAATGGCTAAAGAAACTGTGGTACATATACACACTGAACTATTATGCAGCCATCAGGAGAGATGAAGTCATGAAATTTTCCTATACATGGATGTACATGGAATCTATCATACTGAGTGAAATAAGTCAGAGGGAGAGAGATAGACACAGAATGGTCTCACTCATCTATGGGTTTTAAGAAAAATAAGTCATTTTTACAACAATTTTCAGAGACAAAAGAGAGGAGGGCTGGAACTTCCAGTACACTTCATGAAGCTCACCCCAAAGAGGGTGAGTGCAGTTAAAGAAATAACTACACTGAGAACTATCATAACCATGTGAATGAATGAAGGAACTGGAAAGCCTATCTAGAGTACAGGTGGGGGTGAGGTGGGATGGAGGGAGATTTAAGACATTGGTGTTGGGACTGTTGCACTGATGAAGGGGGTGTTCTTTACATGACTGAAACCTAATCACAATCATATTTGTAATCAAGATGTTTAAATAAATATATATAAAAAAGGAAAAGGTAAACTTACAGCTTAATGGTATTACAGAAATATCAAGTCAACTGAATGAATTTGTGAGAGATAAACAGGAGATAAAAGAAAATCAAATTTTCTAAGTAGAAGAGAAATTAACACTTACAGGTGATGAAAAGATATGAGACAAAATCAACTAGATATTCAGGGTAGCAAAGTGCAAGGCAAACACCCTACTGCTTGTGCCACCATGAAGGCCCTGTTCCTAGGTTTTTAAGGAATATAACTTAAAATATCTTTATAATCTTAATGACTATAGTAGGATAATTGTTTTGTTTGTCTTTTTTTTTTGGGGGGGGGACTAAACTGGTGATGTTCAGGTATGTGTCCTGGCTCTACACTCAGAAATCACTCCTGGGTATCCTCAGGGACAATATGGGTTGAACTATGCTGGTCTTCATAAAGGGCAAGTATTTAGGCCCTATGCTCAATAATTGGGCACAATTATTCTTGTTCACCAAAAAACAACTATAAATTAGATTTATAGAACAGTAGATACCATGCTTTACATCTTGCAAACCCACATTTAATCCAGAGAATCTCGTAAAGTACCCTCCCCTTGCCCCACCAGAAGTAATCCCTGAGAACAGAGTCAAGAGCCAGCCCTGATAACCGCTGGATTAAACACCCACATGTCTCCAAAAGTGGTAGAAACCACTTAACAACATCCATACCATGACTAACTAGAGAGTAACTAAATATTTCAAATTGATAGTCCGGATTTTGCAAAGATGTCACAGTTTGCCTGTAGTGTTTTTGCACACACCAAACCCAAAGTCAACAATAGAATTGATACCCTATCTACAACAAGCTCTAAACAGAGGGAAGCAGTTACACTAGCACTCCGGGGGGCAAAGGAGGGTGATATGGGACACATGCTGGGAAAAGAGGAGGAAGTTAGTGGAAATGGCCCTGATTCATTGTCTCTATGTACCTTAAAATTACTGTGAAAGATTTGTTATTCACTTCAGTCACAAAAATTATGAAAAAAAATAAAAATCCTAAAAAAAAAGTTCTCACTTCCTGATAGTTATCAGCATTTTGGGCATGTATTATGACTTAATATTTTCTTTGCATGTGAAAATATTCACTATAATTTTTTTGTTTAAATTAAATCAGCAGGACTTCAAAATGTGTAGGAACTAATCAAAAGAGGCCAGGGAATGGGACCTAATAATATGTATATAATCTACTTGTGTAAGTATTGCAGTCTATAGAGGCACAGAATCTTGTATATTGTATTTCTTTTCTTTAATATAATTTTTATTTTAATCATAGTGGCTTACATATCATTGACAATAATATTTTAGGTACATATTAACATAAAATCAGGGGAATTCCCACCACCTAATTGTCCTCCCTCCACCTCCGTTCCTGTCCTACCTCCCATATCCTCTTCCCTCACCTCTGGGGCTGCTAGAATAAGTGGTCCCCTCTGTGCCTAGCTTACTACTTAGTGGTCTTACACCTGTTTGGTCTTGGTACCTCCCTTATTTCCCTCTCTAATTGGGAGGCGGGAGTAGATAGTTCAAGTTATGTGGTTTTGTTTGAAGAGAAAAGTAATAAACTGGGGAAAAAATCAAATTCTCCAAAAATGGGGGGAGTCCTGGAGGCTCTCATCCTAGGTTTGAGAGGCAAAGGGGTAAAAGAAGGGGAAACACCACAACAGTACAAAAAGAAGTGTCAAATAAAATATCCAGTGAGCACTCCAAAAAAAAAAAAAATAAAAGATAAGCACCACATAAAAGCCATGGTATTGAGATAAAAAATGTGGCAGAGCCCATAAAGGAAGAAAAGAAAAGAATAAAATAAATGTAAATGGAGACAAAAATTTCAATAACCACACCAAAACAAAGAAATCGACAAAAACTAGATAAATAAATAATTGTTTTGTGTTTTTTGCCTTTTTTTTTTTTTGGTATCCTCTACTAGTCATAATTAACTGGTCTTGAAACCACCTTAATAAATGCAGTTATTCTTGCTGCTACCTCATTTTAGCGTAACTGCAATAGCCACATTACTTTCTAGCAATGATTTTTTGTTGTTGTTGAAAGTAAATTTACCTGAAATGAACTTAGTTTAATTGATCTATTCAAAGAAGCAACTGAGAATAGCAGTTGAAAGGTTCGACTTAGTCTAAAACTAGTTAGAAGAGCTAGGGGATAAAATAATGCCACAATCAAGGCTCAACCTGTCAAAGAATTTCCACTGAAGGATTCTTCTGAATAGATTCCCCTTTTTTGTTATTTTGTTTCTAGAACTAGAGGATCATTAAATGAAAATTGTTCATTACATCACAGGTGCCATGATATGTCTGTCATATTATAGAAAACAATCACTCTCTCTGCAATGTCAAATGAAATAAAAAGCTCAGAGTAATATAAAAGAACATATGAGTAAAATTAGCCTGATCTTTAAGAAATTTTGGTCCAGCAGTACTAATGTAATTAAAAGTAGCAAGATCATAACAAGTTGTCACTAGAATTTGCATATGTGAGTGAGAATATTCTTAATTACAAATTACATTCTCTAAATTATTTAGAAGCTCTAAATCAGCACAACAGAGGATAACAAGTTTAAGGCGTAAAATGTTTTAGGGATTTCAAATGCAAATGATGACAACAACACTGGCAAAAGGAAGAAAATTATTTTTTAAACCAAATATGATTTGAATAAAATATTATTAAGGTTACTATATCAGCATATATATTTTTAAATTAAATTAAAAAATAAAGCTTTTAATGTGAACTAATATTGTATTCTCAAGTTCCCAATATTTCTGAATTAGAAGTGACTGGACTTACTCAAGAATTTACTCCCAAAAGACAAAAATATTTATTTAGTCACTCATTTAAAAGTTCCTGTTATCTGGATTTCAATGTATAAAATGTTAATAATCAAATCTTAAAGGTAATTTTCCTATTTAGACAGATGAAGGAAAATGCATTTTTCCATCCCTCCACTAGACAAAAAGAAATCATAAATATATATATATATATATATATATATTATAGACAAAATAACTTAACCATTAAAACTGGAGAGGAAAAAAATCAGAATTACTAATGATCTTAGATTCATGGAAAATGGTTCTGAACTATTCTTTCTTCTCAATTAATATTTCTCAAAGATATACAAAATGTATATGCATTTGTCTAGAGTGATAGTAGAGTGGACAGGTTGCTTGCCTTGCGTTAGCTGATTAAGGTTTCATCCCTGGCACCCTATCTCTCGTTCATTGAAGACAAGAGTGATGATCCCTGATTTCAGAGTTAGAGTTAGTCAAAGAACATCACTGGGAGTGGGCCCATTAAAAAATAAAATAAAACCCAACCAGTGAAAACACATACACAAATCACACAGCCCGTATAATGTGCTGCTTCCCTGAAAATGTATATACTGTAATTATAGAATGAGAACATGGTTGTACAGAGGAATTATATCAATAAAAGCAGTATATGATGTAATCATTGCAGTAGATATTTGAATAAATTATGGAACAGTGAATTAAATCTGGAGGACAGAAGAACATTTCATAGAAATGAAAAAGTAGAAATCTGATCTTAAAATATGTGTAAATTTGGCAGAGGAAAATTCAACAGTAAGATGTAATGAGTACCAAAATTTTTTTACTTTTTTGTGTTACTCTGAGTCAGAGCATTTAAAAAAAGTTTCAATGTACTTTTAAAGATATATGTACCAGGCCTAAAATATACTAAAAGCAATTTGAAAGTAAAAGATGTGTGCATGATTTTTCTTAAACAGTAGAGTCAATGATAATTAGAAAATGATAGTTGCAATGATTAAGTAAGCATTGACTTACAGAATTATAGCTAAAAATCTTAATAAATGCATTCAAATAAAAAGATAAAATCAAAAATACATATCGAGAATATCTATCAACAATATTCTATCAAATAATTAAACCCATACAAGAAATAAAATCATCTTCCAAAACATTTTTTTAAATGTCAATGAATCTATACTATACATTCCCTTCTTCTATAAGGAAGATATTAAGCAAAGGCAAAGTATTTAACAAATACGATGGGAGATGGAAAAAATAATGGTGAAAAAAAATGAAGGTGTTGGTGGTGGGATGGTTGCACTGGTGAATGGGGGGTGTACTTTCTAATGCCTAAAACCCAATTACAAACATGTTTGTAATCATGGTGCTTAAATAAATACATCAATTAAAATATAAAAGACTGCAACAAAAAGTGTCAATCTTTGATTATTCAATTTAGCATGCAGCCACAAATTTAAAAGCATTACTTTTATTGGACCTATTTAATAAACTCAATAAACCATCAACTTGGTTCCAAATAAATATCTTCAGTAAAGTGGCCGGAACAGTGGCACAGCGGTAGGGCTTTTGCCTTGCATGTAGGTTGAACCAGGACAGGCTGAGGTTTGATCCCCCAAGCCAGGAGCACGAGCCATGAGTAACCTCTAAGAGTCACTGGGTGTGGCTCAAACAAACAAACAAACAAAAATCTTCAGTAAATCATTAAAATCTACATAGACTCTATATCTTCTGAAAAAGGAATGACACATATTAGCATGGTTTAGATTATTATGAGATGTATACTTACTCTAATTTGTAACTATAAATCAAGGAATGCCAATATTTGGGCATATATATGTAAAGTATAAGTATGCACACATTTTATATACATAAAATTATACATGAAGTATCTTCAGTAGATTGTCACAAGGTATTTTTATGAGAGAAATATAGATAAAAAAGGAGAATAACTCTTTTTAAAGAATCAGGGTGATATGATATTGAAGGTTATCTATATACTGAGAGCAATTTTTAGAATTGTCAGTAAAAAGAAATGTCATAACCTATAGTCCTTTCTTATCTGCTCTAATATAAAAAGCAATGAATGTCACAGCTCTTTTATATATCTTATAAATTTTAACATGTAAAAATTGCATACTATTATTCTTATAAAATGTCCATGAGATAAAAACCAAAATTAATCATCATGGCAATCATATATGTTATATTTTGTTACTTTAAAAATATTATGCTTATATTCTAGAGAACATTTCTTTATTATTTTAAAAATAGCACATAAATATATTGCTGGTAATCATATACCAGAACAGCATTACCATTGTTTTGATGAGCATTTTTAATTGTTACTTTAGCTTTTAAAATTAAGAAAATGTATATTTTACATTTCTATTATCTGATGCTGTTAATGTGTGATAAAAGCATGGTCTAAATGTTATTTTGTAAACTACAAATCAAAGAAATATTTCTTTCTTTAATATTAGAATGATGCAGTGTTAAAGTTTATTAATTTAGAAATGAGTCTTAGCATATCTCTTAGGAGATGGAGTTATTTCAAAGTGGGTAGGATACTTTCCTTGCACGCTGTGTACCAGATTCAAATTCGGGTATCCCATATGTTTCCCAAGTCTGCCAGGAGTAATTTCTGAGCAAAAAGCCTGGAGTAACCCCTGAGTGTTGCCTGTCATAGCCAAAAGAAAAAATTAAATAAAAAAACCATTAATAGTAGGGTTACATCCTATAAGTCAAATAAAAAAAATATGTAGTCTTAAAAAATCATAAATAATTGTAAATTAGTTTTTAAAAAAAGAACAGAAATTGCTAGTAGTAGTGTGGGCCCAAATTTTGACATATTTAAATTTTATTTTGAATTAAAATAAGCAAATAAATGTGATCACGAAAATATCACAACTATAATATATCCTGAATTACTAGTAGATAATAAATCTAGGGTATTTTTGTTTGTTTGTTTAGTTTTTGGGTTACACCCAGTGGTGCTTAGGGATTACTCCTGGTTCTGCACTCCGAAATTGCCCTTGGCAGGCTCTGGGAACAAGATGGGTTACTGGGAATTGAACTGAAGTCCTTTGGGGGCTGGCCATGTGCAAGGCAAACTCCCCACCACTGTGCTATTGCTCCAGCTCCCTAAGATGTGTTTTGTTTTTTTTACATATTTAAGACATTTCATTCTATTCAGAAAGTTTATTCAATAAAATTATATATCTAGTATATATACACATATGTATATAAATCTAATATTTGGCAATGTGTTTTATTTTTGAACAACGATTAAAATTTAGAAACTTGGAGAAAATATATGCAGGTAGTATTTTAAGTAAAATATAAATTTTAAGAAGTAAAACATATACTTATATTACATTTTGTATATTGAATATTAAAAGGTAATTATAAAAGTTCAGAAAATAATAATGAAAGTTATTAATTATATATAAAAGCAACAAAATATATTCAACTGCTTATACATTAAACAAATATTTATCACTATTAACAATGTATGTATCCAAAAAGTATGTATGATACTCAGACAAAATAATTAGTGAAACTGAAGATATCCTCAAGAAGTTTTCAGTTCAGAAAAAATAAATTATAGAAGTAGATTTCTTTTCATTATGTTTATATTTAACAATAATAACAAAGTAATAATTTTTTACAAAGTAATAATTTTATATTATAAGGTTCCCTGAGTCTCACGTAAGTTTATGTTTAGAAAATTAAAAACAGAAAGAGACACCTCTTGAACAAACCATTATAAAACTGATTCAAGTTTTAATTTGATTTAATTTGGAATTAATATGTTAGATTTTATATTTGCTACTTGGGTGACAACCATAAAATAAATGCTAAGACTATTTTACTTAGGATTTAGAATCGTAAAATGCAAGTTATGATAGGCTAAAGAGTCTCATCATTTTCTATCAATCCTATTTGTCCATGAAGTTTACATAACCATGTCTATAGGCCTATCTTTTATTATATGTTATTTAATGCAAATAATTGGTTTAGTAATGTTACTTAAAAATTAGGATTATATTTCAGCATAAAGTATTTCAGAATAATACCTCACCAGGAATATACCATGATCACCAAAGTACTCCCAGGGCAAGGCTTATCTCTTGCACTCCAGATGCGCTGATCACTGATTTCCCCAAATGTGTGAAACTCAACAGCATAACTTGTGGTAGTGGGGAACTGAGTTAACCCTCTCGAAAAAATATCAGAAAAAAAAACATCACTCTGATTTGGAATATGTGAATTACATACTTTAAATGGAATTCAAGTCTACATATGACATATATGCATACATATAGATTTTCTTTATTACTACACATCCTATTTTTATATATTAAAAAATACATGGGAGGCCGGAGAGATAGCATGGAGGTAAGGCGTTGCCTTTCATGCAGAAGGTCTTTGGTTCGAATCCCGGCATCCCATATGGTCCCCCGAGCCTGCCAGGAGCAATTTCTGAGCGTGGAGCCAGGAGTAACAAGAGTAACCCCTGAACGCTGCCTGGTGTGACCCAACCCCCCCCAAAAAAAATCCCCCCAAAACAAAAACAAACAAAAAACATATGGGGCCAGAGCGGTGGCACAAGAGGTAATGCCTCTGCCTTGCGCTTGCTAGTGTAGGATGGACTGCGGTTATGCCGGCCTCACACTGAACATAAATAAAAGTTAAATAGAGTTAGGAGCTCACCATACTTAGAATTCTGCCTAATTCATAAGGTAGAACATGGAGAGAGGAAGTAGGTTGATTGGAAGAAATCCTGTTAAGCTTCTTTGAGTCCCCAAACATCAAAGGTTTTCATATATTCTCCAAGGTCATTTTACTTCAGTGAATTGTAACTTGCACATTATGCTTCCTATCTTCTTCCCAGGGTGTTGTGAGAATTAATGAGATGCTCAGTCCAATTCACATCTTTCTCCACACCTCTGTGGATTTCCTCCACACCCTAAGGAGTACTTCATAGGAATCCTTTACTAGAATTTCAGTAGGCTCAATTAAGAAAAATTTAATTAAAATTTTATTTCAAAAATAATATCAAACTCCCCAATGCTTTCAAACTTACAAGGATTCCTCTCTGTAAAACACATATTAATTAGGGGTCCCAGTTACATTTGGTGTTCTTGGATGTCTTGAACTATTTAACCAAGCACTTCCCCCTTCAATTAAAAAAAACTCAAATATAACTAGGGGAAATGCTGTACAAAATTAACATGCATCTTACACCTTATTCATTGCTTCTGTACATGAAGTTCTCATTGCAATTAGTTGGAACTCTGCACACTGATGAAATGAGACGGTTGCAGAGGGGAATACCAATCTAGTCCTTCACCTCTACTTTTCTGATTAATTTAAATTTAAATCATCAAGATATCACTCTTAAGATTCAGTTGATTTTTCAAAATAACTCTTTGGTGTTCTGTAGATATTGGTGTTTTTCCTGTCCTCCATAGATTCCAACAAGGTTAGTAAGAGAAAAAATTAAAAATGTAGGAAGAAAGAAAAATATTTAAAGAAAAAAGAAAAAATTAAAGAGATAAAATTAAAGAGATTAAAAAGGGTTAAAGTTAAGAAACTAAATATTTATGTGAACACTTAAGGACAACATAAACTTTCAACTGTGAGTTATTTGGCTGTAAGTAGTAGTAGATAGTATTATTGCTTCTTTATCCAAAAACATATTTGTCCTACTATAATCTGACTTACTTCAAATATTATATGTCATCAAGAAAATAATCTATCTTCCACACTCACATTTTTCTTTTACAAAAATTGACCAAGGCAACCTTTCCAAACTCTTATAGTTTTAATGTCTGTGTCTCTGTGCTATTATTCTATTATCTGCACCAGGATCTGTACCCTTCATTAAACATATTTTACTTCTCTACCTTTCTTTCTGAGTAAATAGTAGGAAAATTTACAAAAGGTCAAATGATATAGTCACAGTTTCTGGCATAGGGTAAACTGAATACAAGTTTACTAAATCATTACAATAAAATATAAAGAAAATAAATACCATTAAATGTAAAAGCGATATTAATAACATTTTTCAAAAATAAACAGTTATAAAACCGGTATTTTGGCTTTCCTTTACAATTTAACATTCTAAGGAAAGTGACAAAAAAAATAACCATGAAGCACAACTCACAATAATATAGGGAGGTTTTTATTGAAAAGTAAATCAAGAAAAGAAGAATGTTCTCTATCACAAAATGTGGGGGAAAGGGACAATATAGTAACCGAAAATCAGAATAAGAAAAAAACTTACCACAGTAGCCTATGTATCTGTCTTAAACTACAAAGTACATGTAAAGTCTGTGTTTGATGGCTCACAACTGGCAAGTTATCATTTTTCATTTGTTTTTATATCTCTTGTAATTTGTAGTTTCAAACAATAAGGACTTAGCAGAAAGCAACTATCTTAAAACTTTATAAAATATCCATGTGCAGCTTTAAGAAGAATCAGTTTATCATTAAAAAGAATTGCCTGATGAAATAATCAATTTGGTTATTTTGCATAAATGTAATCTGCCATGTTAGGAAGAGATTTTTTTTTTACAAAATTGTTGATCAGCTTTAATCTTGTCTGCTACTTTAGTCTTCCCTTCAAGCTTTATGTGGTTAATTTTATAAATAAAAATTAGTGCAAAGTAATTTACCTAAAATATAGCACCATTTCACATTATTTTTCATAGTTTTAATCATGTACATTCTCCTGGCCCTCCCATCAACCATTTCCCTCTACTCTATTCTGGTTACTCTCTATTATATACTAAAAATGCTTCACAAAATTCCTACTTTTTTTTAAACTTCTATTCACTTTATCCTTCTACTGAATCAATTTATTTTCTGCCATATATTGTTTTGTTGATTTTCTTGCTGTTTTTAGTTTGGGGGCCACACTTGGTAGTGTTCAGGGGTTACTCCTGGCTTTGCACTCAGAAATTAATCCTGGCAGGGTTATAAAATCATATAGGAGACCAGGAATTGATTGACCTACCTGCTGTGCTATTCTTCCAGCTCCTGCTCTATACTTATTATCTAATATTCAATGCTCATGAAATTTATCTTAACAAATAAAATATAATATGGGTCTTATTTCAGCTAAAGAGTCATACTCAATCTACTATTGGCATCTACTGGTTGCAGTTCGGAAATAAATTGTATCTTATAACTATCACTTAAAGCAATAGCTAAATCCTATTATTTCTATGAAACCAAGTAGCACACTATATACATATATATATATATATATATATATATATAGTATCACATAATATTAACTGAGTCTATCATAAAGCCACTTTCATTGAGTTCAGTTCTAATATTGTGGCATTAATTTTTATCTAAGAATTTTATAAGAAAATAATGTAGATTATGCTAATGATAAAATTCAGTAGATATAAAGCTTTCTTAGACAGATCAACAAAAATGAATTACTTTTTTTAAAAAAGCTTGATATTATTTTCCTTGTTCCTTGCTTATTTTTTTACAACTAGAAACTCACCATAAGAATTTGTATTCTTTCCTAGTAATTTATATCAAAATATTGTACTCAGTTTAAGACAAGTATAATGCTTTTTTAAACATTGTTTTCCATCTTTAAATTTGGTATTATAGCTTCTAGGTTCAGAGACATATTTATTTGTATTTTACCAAAAACCTGATGAAATACACAATTAATTTATTTGGAAAAAATGTTAATGTTTAATGTTACAATATTACATGCCAAAAAAGCTCTTTACCAGCTATACTATATCCTAAATCTTGCAGAATATAATTATACAGAATATTAACTCATTACCTGGATATAAACTGCTGTGTTAATATATTTAAATTGTGATGTCATCAAATATTATAAACTGAGATTTTGTATATATAAACTGTATTTTTATAGTTTATATTTTATTTATTTATAATTGTGATGTACCAAGTTACAAAATTGTTCATGTTTGAGTTTCACTCTTACAATATTCAAGCATCTGTCCCTTCATCAGTGTCCACTTACCTCTACCAAATTTTCCATTTTTCTTTCTACCTGGCAGATACTATTTTTTGCAAACTGTTATTTTTAGAGGCTATTCATAAGTATACCATTTTAGTTAAATAAATTTGCAGTTGATTTTTTTAATCACTTTCTTTGAGTAGTAACTAGTTGACATAGTTGATCTTAATATATTGATTTCCAGAAAGTGAGAGCAAAATTATTTTAAAAAGAAAAGAATGAATAAGGGAAGTAAGCAAAAAGAACAAGAACAAGAAGCAAAACAGAAGCAGAGAAGAAGAAAAGAAGGAGGAGTAGGAGAAGAAGAAGAAGAAGAAGAAGAAGAAGAAGAAGAAGAAGAAGAAGAAGAAGAAGAAGAAGAAGAAGAAGAAGAAGAAGAAGAAGAAGAAAGAAGAAGAAGAAGAAGAAGAAGAAGAAGAAGAAGAAGAAGAAGAAGAAGAAGAAGAAGAAGAAGAAGAAAGAAGAAGAAGAAGAAGAAGAAGAAGAAGAAGAAGAAGAAGAAGAAGAAGAAGAAGAAGAAGAAGAAGAAGAAGAAGAAGAAGAGAAGGAAGGAAGGAAGGAGGAGGACAAGAAGAAAAATAACAATAAGAACAAGCAGAAAAAAAGAAAAAGAACAAGAAGTATAGCTATAGGTAAATTACTAAAATTATTTCATCTTCAATGAGGTCGTATTACTATGCTCTCATTACTAGCTAACATCTGTTACTTCATTTGTTTCTGAACAATAAGTGAAATAAGCTACACTTTGGCATCTAAATTGTTGTGTTTTGGGGTGTTGGACAAGGTTAAACAAAAAAGAAATTGTGCAGCCACGAGCTCAGAATAAAGAAATTCAAAGAACTATTAAGATACTACAGCCTTTGTGGACATGCTTTGGGACGCCAGGTTTCCAGATGTACACATGGCAGGTGAGATGGTGCCCACAGTGACTACAAAACATCCTGGTGATATCAACGAAAATACTGGCATATTTGAAATTTGGGTCAGATTGATGTCTATGCAGAAAGTTTTAGAGGAAAGGTGAAGCAGGGCCATAGCAACGAGGCTATTATGGGGGATGAGTTCACAGGTGGGACTTTCCCTGCCCACTCACCTCTTAGATTACCAACTTCCTGTTGAGTTGCTGTTGTACTCATGATCTTTCATAGCTTGGCTTACATCTCTTTTGAAAACAGAGTAATTAAATGGAGCTGGCCAGCTGCAGACATAGTATCTGTTGAAGTTGAATATTAAAGTAGATTTTACTAAATCACAAAAACCTAGAGATGCAGTATTAAGGGCAAAATATTTAGTAAAATATTTTAAAGGCTATCATGAACTTTATTTAAATTAGGTTATTTTAATAAATTTAATTTAATAAATTAATTGTTTACTGTTTCTAAAGCAGTGTTTATAATACATACTACAACATTTTTTTGAAGATGATTTATAGTTAAGCTTAATTTTTTTAAAAGTTTTATTGTGTCTGAAGTGAATTACAAATTTTTCACAGTAAGATTTAAGGTACATAGTGACATTCCCACCACCTGTGATGACCTCCCTCCACCCCTGTTCCCAGCATGCATTCATTTTTCCCTCCTTTATCCCTCCAGAATACTAGTGTAACTGGTCCCCACTTGTACAGCTTGCTGTGGATCATGTATAGATTCTGTTGTTGTTGAATTTGGGTTTGATGTTCAGGTCTGATCATTTTTATTTCCACTAAATGTTCATGCGAGTGTCTGAACATTCATTACCCCCCCCCTCAATTTATGAGATTGAACAAGATGGTTCAATCAATGTGGTTTTGTTGGAGATATAGAAAAAGGAAAAGAAAAAAAAAAGAGGTTCACTCTGAGGACTTTAAGGGAAACTTTTTCTACACCTGTCTCCCTGTGCTTCTGAATCCCTGAAGGTTTCCTCAGAGCCCAAAAAACTGCATTTTGAAGCTGCCCAGTAAGTACATTCTGGCTGCGGGGGTCTTTGTTCAATAAGCTGAGGTCTCTGGCCTGTGGAGGCTCCACCCTGCTGTGCGTTTGTTCACTCTGAAAACTGTCAACTAGAGGCAACAGAAGAATGCAGCCACTTCCTTTTGCTGTAGCACACTCTTTCAAACCAATGAACCCCACCACAACACGCAGGAAAAACCACACTACAAGCGTGACAATGGAGAAACCTCGCAGGCAAACACCATCCGCAGAGAATGAAGACGAAAGCTCAGATGACCTAATAAATTCCAACCAATTGACTAACCTCTCAGATAAGGAGTTTAGAATAGAAATATGGAAGATGTTCGTAGAACTCAAAAAAAGCATAGATCGATCTGAACAGAACACAAAGACAGAAATAAGAAAACTCCAAACTGAAATAACAGATCTGAAAAACACAGTTGCTCAACTGAAAACCTCAATGGATAGCCTGGCCAACAGGATATCAGCAGCTGAGGAGAGAATCAGAGTACTGGAAGATGTGATGCAGAAAAACTGAACACAACAGAAGAAATTGGAAAAGAACCTTAAGACAAACGAACAGACAATGGAAAAAGTACTCAAGAAATGCAAATAGATGAAAATAGAAGTCTTTGATAAACTCAATAGAAACAACATAAAAATCACTGGAGTCCCAGCAACCCAGGAAGGAGATCTCCAGGAAGAATCAACTGTCAAAGACATCAAAAAAAGAGATACTCCCAGAGTTAAAGACTACAAGCAATCAAATCCTGCATGCCCGAAGAGTACCAGCTAAAAAAAGACCCTAAGAAAAACACCCTAAGCCACGTCCTCATTACAATGACAAATCCCATAGATATAGAATACTGAAAGCAGCAAGATCAAAAAGGGAAATTACATTCAAAGGAGGATCCCTAAGACTTACAGCAGACATGTCACAAGAAACTCAAGGCCAGAAGACAGTGGTGGGATATTGTGACAAGACTGAATGAAATGAATACCTCACCAAGAATACTGCACCCAGCCCAACTCATGTTCAGGTTTGAAGGAAGAATACATAGCTTCATGAATAAACAGTAGCTCAGAAACTTCACAGATGATAAACCAGCCTTATAGGAAAAACTGACAGGTCTACTCTAAGACAAGAGAGACCAACAAACACAGCAAACTTATCTACAAAGATGATATTAAATCCTATGACAATCATCTCCCTCAATGTTAATGGACTAAATTCACCAACTAAAAGACACAGAATGGCAAAATGGGTCCAAAAGATGAATCTGACATTCTGCTGCCTACAAGAAACACACCTGAGTAGTCAGAACAAACATAGACTCAAAATCAAAGCTGTAGGAAAATCATCCAAGCAAAAAACACCCTCAAAAAAGCTGGGGTGGCCATATTAATATCTGATGACACCAACTTTATATTCAGAAAAGTGGTAAGGGACAAAGATGGACACTATCTACTAATCAAGGGATATGTGCAACAGGAAGAAATCAGACAATTAAACATATATGCACCCAATGAGAGACCAACAAATTATCTAATACAATTACTGACAAATCTGAAAGAAGAAATAAATAATAACACAATAATTGTGGGAGACCTCAACACGGCCCTATCAACACTTGATAGGTCAACCAGACTGAAATACAACAAAAACATACTAGCCCTGTAAAGGGTAATGGAAGAAAGAGGACTAGTAGATATATATATAGGAGACTCCATCCCAAAAAACCTGGATACACATTCTTTTCCAATGTACACGGGTCATTCTGCAGAATAGACTACATGCTGACACATAAAACATACCTCCATAAAATCAAGAGGATAGAAATCTTGCAGGCTACCTTTACTGACCACAAGGCTCTGAAATTAGATGTGAACTACAAAGCCACACAGAAGAAAAACTTTAACAATTGGAAATTAAACACCCTGCTACTGAACAACCGGTGGGTCTGAGATGAAATCATAAAGGATATCAAAATTTTTCCTGGAAACAAATGATAATGAAGACACAAACTGCCAGAATCTATGGGACACAGCAAAAGTGGTCCTGAGATGAAAATTTATAGCTCTACAAGCACACATCAGGAAGGAAGAAGGGGCAAACCTGAATAACTTAATGACGCAGCTCAAAAAATTAGAAAATGACCAATAAAAGGAACCAAAAATAGGAAGACAGAAGAAAATAACAAAGCTGAAAGCAGAACTCAATGAAGTGGAAAACCAAAAAGCAATCTGAAAGATCAACAAAAGCAGAAGTTGGTTCTTTGAAAAAATAAACAAAATTGATAGACCATTGGCAAAACTCACAAAGAAAGAGAGAAATCTGATAACCCGTCTTTGAAATGAAAAGGGGGAGATCACCACAGATATTGCAGAGATCCAAAAGTTAATCAGAGACCACTTTGAGAAACTTTATGCACTAAACATGAGAACCTAGAAGAAATGGAAAAATTCTTGGACACTTATAACCTTCCACATTTAAGTAAGGAGGATGTAGCATATATAAGCACCTCCATCACTACTGAGGAAATTGAAACTGTAATCAAACATCTGCCCCAAAAGAAAAGCCCAGGCCCAGATGGATTTCCTATGAATTCTTTCAAATCTTTCAAGAGAAGCCACAACCAATCCTAGCCAGGCTCTTCCATAAAATTGAAAAAACGGGAACACTCACAAACAGCTTTTATGAAGCCAACATCACCTTGATACCAAAACCAGACAGAGACACTGCCAAAAAAGAAAATTACAGACTAATATCCCTGATGAATGCTGATGAAAAGATCTTCAACAAAATCCTGGCAAATAGGATCCAATGCATCATCAAGAAGATCATACACTACGACCAAGTAGGTTTCATCCCAGGAATGCAAGGATGGTTTAACATCCGTAAATCTATCAACATCATATACAACATCAACAACAAGAAAAATAAAAATCACAGGATCATATCAATAGACGCAGATAAAGCATTTGATAAGGTCCAACACCCATTCTTGATCAAAACTCTCAGCAAGATGGGAATGGAAGGAACCTTTCTCAATCTAGTTGAAGCCATCTACTGTAAGCCAATGGCAAATATTATCCTCAATGGAGAAAAGTAAAAGACTTTCCTCTAAATTCTGGTACAAGACAAGGTTGTCCGCTCTCACCACTCCTCTTCAACATAGTACTGGAAGTCTTGCTATAGTGATCAGGCAAGAAAATGATATCAAGTGAATCCAGATAGAAAAGGAAGAATTCAAGCTCTTATTGTTTGCAGACAACATGATACTCTACTTAGAAAACCCTAAAAACTCTACCAAAAAATTTGTAGAAACAATATATTCATATAGCAAGGTGATAGGCTACAAAATCAACCTACAGAAATCAATGGCCTTTTTATATACCAATAATAATAGGGAAGATATGGAAGTCAGGAAGGCAATCCCTTTCACAATAGTGCCACACAAACTCAAATATCTTCAGATAAGGGGCTAATATCCAAAATATCCAGGGTACTGACAGAACTTTACAAGAAAAAAAACATCTAATCCCATCTAAAAATGGGGAGAAGAAATGAACAGATGGTTTGATAAAAAATAAATACAAATGGTTAAAACGCACATGAAAAAATGCTCCTCATCACTAATCATCAGGGAGATGCAAATCAAAACAATGATGAGATCCCACCTCACACCACAGAGATTGGCACACATCACAAAGAATGAGAACAATCAGTGCTGACGGGGATGTGGAGAGAAAGGAACTCTTATCCACTGCTGGTGGGAATGTTGTCCAGTCCAACCTCTATGGATAGCGATATAGAGACTCCTCCAAAATTTTGAAATTGAGCTCCCATTTGACCCAGCTATTCCACTCTTAGGGATATACCCTAAGGACACAAGAATACAATACAAAAACTCCTTCCTCACACCTATATTTATTGCAGCACTATTCACACTAGCCAGGCTCTGAAAACAATCAAGATGCCCTTCAACAGACGAATGGCTAAAGAAACTTGATACATATACACAACAGAATATTATGCAGCCGTCAGGAGTGATCAAGTCATGAAATTTTCCTATACATGGATGTACATGGAATCTATCATGCTGAGTGAAATAAGTCAGAGGGAGAGAGAGGGACACAGAATAGTCTCACTTATCTATGGGTTTTAAGGAAAATAAAAGTCATTTTTGTAACAATCCTCAGAGATAATGAGAGGAGGGCTAGAACACTAGCTCATCATGAAGCTCACCACAAACAGTGGTGAGTGCAGCTATAGAAATAACTACACAGAGAACTACCAGAATTATGTGAATGAATGAGGGAACTGTAAAGCCTGTCTGGATTACAGGTGGGGGTCGGGTGGGATGGAGGGAGATTTGGAACATTGGTGGTGGGAATGTTGCACTGGTGAAGGGGGTGTTCTTTACATGACTGAAACCTAATCACAATAATTTATGTAATCAAGATGTTTAAATAAAGAAAAAATTGGGAAAAAAAGAAACAAAGAAAAAAACTAAGAGGGGTCCTTCTATTTATTATAAATATCAATTTAGAAGAGGGAAGGGAAAAAGGAAAAAAAGTTAAGAAAATGAAATAATAAAGCAATAACAAGAAAAATACAAAAACCAAAACCAAAACCAAATAAAACACACAAAAAGAAACAAAAAACTTTTTCTTCTTCTTTCTCCTCCTCCTCCTCCTCCTCCTTCTCCTCTTTTTTTTTTTCTCTTTTGCAAAGGCATAATAAGTATGGGGAAGTTAGAAAGGAATTCCCTTGGCCTAAGAGATTACGGGTTTCTCTACCCTTGAGGCATTCTGTAATGAGAACCACTACAGGCTCCTTACATGCTCTTTTTCTCTCCCCAAGGTCATTTTATTGTGCCAGGCATCTTTTCACTAAGTTGTGGTTGATATAATCAGGTTTCTCTAACTCTGTATCTTGGTATTTACACAGGAATCCCACAACATTTAAGACACAATAAATATTGTTGTTCATGATTTAGAGAGGATGCCTATTACTTTCTTGAGGGTACAAGGAGATATCTTAACTTTAGCTTTCCAAGTTAAATATGTGGTATTAACTGCAAGGCACAAGAAAATAATATTATACATGCCTTAAAAGTAGATAGACTAAAAAGAAATGAATCAATTTCACTCATATGCACCAGTCATATATTTTAAAATTATTTATTGTTTATTAATATTAACTATATTTTCCAGAAATAATTAAAATCATTCTAGTTGTATCTGAATCAAATTTTCACCTCAGAAATATAGAAATATTACTTGATTTTTTTGCACTCTCTAGGTAAGAAGCATATATACAGATTTGAAATTAATCATGCATGCATATTACTTCAAATAGGATACTAAAACTTAGTGAACAGAATAAGAAGAATCTTCTGTATGTTTATAAATACAGTTGGTTTAACTGTACTTAATACAGTTAAAATAATAACTATAACAAATACTGCTACCATGAGAAGTCCCTGAGCTCAATAATATAAGAATATTTTGGGGCCAGAGAGGTGGTGCTACAGGTAAGGTGTCTGCCTTGCAAGCACTAGCCAAGGAAGGACCGCGGTTCAAACCCCTGGCATCCCATGTGGTCCCCCCAAGCCAGGGACTATTTCTGAGCACTTAGGCAGGAGTAACCCCTGAGCATCAAAAGAGTGTGGACCAAAAAAAAAAACAGAAAAGAGAAATACTTTATTATATTCTTAATAATATTTATTATATTTAAAGCATATATAATGTAGAAACCAAATTTTATGCTCCAGTACTTACAACTACTTTTCTCTGTGGTTCATGAAGGATATCCACTATTTGATATCCACTATTAATTGCTGAAAGTGGAATATTCATACATTTAGTTATTATTTATATCTAAGCCTAGTATATTTTAACTATTTGAAATTCTAATATATCTATACTTAAAAATAAGTGTCAATGAATGCTAGAGTATTTTAGGTATTAGGTACTAAATGTAAATAAGAAATTTTCTTTTTCTTTTTAAGTTAAACAATAGAATAATTTTTCCCGTCACCTAACAAGATTCTTTCTAAGAATGAAAATATATACACAAACATATATAAGAAAGTACCAAAAGAGTCCTGAGAGGTAGTTCAGGGGATAAAGTTGGTTTTCTTGAAAAATGACTACAATTTAAAAAAAAATAATAAAAATGACTACAATTTGGTACCAGATATTGTATATAATCCTTCGAGTATTAGTATGAGAGCTCCTTGAGCACAGAAACTGGAATAAATATGGAGCATAGCTAGGTAGGATCATTAAAACTCTTAATACTCTCCAAAATAGAAAGATACCAAAGTAAAATCTTTTACCATGAAGATTTAATCTTTTTCATTTAGTTATAGGAAATATTTCAATTATAAGAACAGTTAAATTTAAAAAAATTATTAGTTTTTGAGACTTAGTTCTTTTTGGTTTTTGGGTCAGGGGTTACTCCTGGCTGTCTGCTCAGAAATAGCTCCTGGCAGGCACGGGGGACCATATGGGACACCGGGATTCGAACCAACCACCTTTGGTCCTGGATCAGCTGCTTGGAAGGCAAACACCTCTGTGCTATCTTTCCGGGCCCAGAGACTTAGTTCTTTAAGTAACTCTCAGCCTTTTAGTATATAAGGATAGCAGTTATTAGATTATATCTCACTTGATAAAACAATTTTATTATTTATATAAGGCATGCAATTATTTTGTGCCCACATTTGTTTGTACTTTATACCTACTCCTAATTAGAAACTCAGGGGTTACTTCTTATGCTGCTTAGGAAATGTATGGTCTGTTCTAGATCTAACTGTGGTCAGCTACAATGCCAGGCAAATTCAATACCCTCTGTACTATCAATGTGGACAGTAAAATAGAATATTTACATAGTATTAACACTTTTAGTTTTAATTTTATCAGAATTTTGTAACATTTTGTCGCTATACCAAGTTGTGATCAGAGTTTTCTCTTAACTCTTCTCAAAGATGCATGCACTTAACGGTGCATGAAGTGCAAGCTCTTTACTTTTTGTTTTAATTATCTTTCCAACCCTAATAGAAAGTTTTTAATTTATAAATTACTTATTTTAGAACTAGTAAGAAAGAAAGCTGATGGCTGAAATTAATTTCTACATGCTTAAGAAAAATATTTGTAAAGCAAAGATTAATTTTAAAAGAACATAATTTAATTTCATGTGCACACAATTTATTTTCCAAATCATTTGCTATCTCAGGTAATTAAAACTAAAATTAAAAATATCTAGAACAGAAAGCCTGATGATCTAAATAAATAAAAAATTTAAACAACAGCCTAAATATATTCATTTAAAATCAATAGATATGAATACTGTGAAAAATGGTAAAAATTTTTATTTGTTGAAAAGAGCATATCCAATTGCCTTCTTCAAATAATAAAAACTCGTTGAAAACCAAATAATTTGGAATAATTAAAAATAAAGAATTCAAATTTGAGAAAACTTCCATGTGACTGACTAAACTTTGTAATGATAATTATGGTACTTTCTATATGTACAGTTATTTAAATAAATAATTATTTTTGTTTTATTTTGATTTTGGACTATGCTTAGCAGTGATCAGAGTTTTTCTTGACTCTTCAGTCCTGGTGTGCTCAATGGACTATATGTGATCCAAGGTCAGCTGAACCCATGGAAAGTGACCTACCTGCTGTGCTATTGCTTTGGCCCATAAATCACTTGTTAATCATGATTCCTTGGTTTTGTGTATATCAACAGTCCTATCAACAGTCCTATCATGTTTCAAAGTTTAGGAAATAAGTTAATTATACAAATAGAGAACTATGTGTTGTGTATACTTTGTATATATAGTTTGGCCAACAAGGTTAGAGTTAAGTAGATATTTTATCATAATGAAGAATTAGGATTGATATGTAAATTTTTAAAAGTTATGTGTTTACATTTTATAAAAATTAAAAATAAATTATGTAAATAATAATAATAATGAGTGCAAAAAAAGTTTGAACAATTTCTGATGCATGTTTATCTCCTCAGGAAATGCTTCAGATTAAGTGAATCTGTCACTAAGTGATAATTATTTGGGGGGCACATCTGGCTGTGCTCAGAGTTATTCCTGGCTCTATACTCAGAAATTACTCCTAGGGGACTGGAGTGATGGGACATCGGTAGGGCATTTGTCTTACACGTGGCTGACCCAGGACGGACCATGCTTCAATCCCCCACGTCCTATGATCCCCCAAGCCAGAGCGATTTCTGAGCACATAGCCAGGAGTAACCCCTGAGCGTCACCAGGTGTGGCCCAAAAATAAAAAAAAAATTTACTCCTGGCAGACTCCAGGGACTAAATATTATGTCGTGGACCAAACATGGCTAGTCAAGTGGTAGGTTAACATCCTGCCTATCATGCTATTGCCTCGACCACAGCAAAAAAAAATTTTTTTTTTTTTTGGTTTTTGGGCCACACCCGGCAGTGCTCAGGGGCTACTCCTGGCTATCTGCTCAGAAATCGCACCTGGCAGGCACAGGGGACCATATGAGACGCAGGATTCGAACCAACCACCTTAGGTCCTGAATCAGCTGCTTGTAAGGCAAATGCAGCTATGTTATCTCTCCGGCCCCAGCAATAATTTTTTTTAGTTTTTTACTTTTTATTATTTTTTTTTATTTTGGGCCACAGCCGTGATGCTCAGGAGTTACTTCTCTGTGAGCTCAGAAATTGTTCCTGGCTTGGAGGACCATATGGGACCGCCTGGGGATCGAACCTTGTCCATCCTGGGTCAGCCGTGTGCAAGACAAAGGCCCTACCTCTGCACCATCTATCAGCTCCGAGTTTCTGAGCAAGTTTAAACTTAGAATATATATTACAGAATAACAGAATATTGCTGTTAACAGCAGTACTTCCTGCCACTGGAAGTTCATTTTGGAACTTGATATGCATATCATTTAGTGACCTGTACCTAAATAAATTTTACTCTATTTCTTATATTTAAGTGAAATATGAATTATCAATTCAGATTTTACAATATTGAGGTTTTAATACACCTTTTTGCTTAAATATATAAGTTTTAGCAAAAGTCATTTAAGCATTTCAAAATATATGAAAATTGAAGTTATATATCTTAGTACATTATAAAAATGTACTTCTTAGGGAGACTTGGGAAATTGGTGATGGGAATGTTGCACTGGTGATGGGTGGTGTTCTTTAAATGACTGAAACCCAAACACAATCATGTATGTAATTAAGGTGTTTAAATAAATTAAAAAAATAAAAAATAAAAAAAATGTACTTCTTAATTTTATGTACTCTGTAAATTAAGCATCTAGTATGTTAAAGAAAATTTTCTGGCTTTATTTTTAATATTCTTGGAGACATTATGTAACAATATTATAAATATGTATTTCATAAGCAAAAACCTATTATATAAATAATCATTTATCCTGTATGCATTATACTAATATAATCTTTGTTTTATCTATTTTTAATAGTTTTATTGAGGTGTACTTTCCATACCATAAAATCCACTCATTTTTTTGGGGGGCACACCCAGTGACACTCAGGGGTTACTCCTGTCTATATACACTCAAAAATTGTTCCTGGCTAGGAGGATTATTTTGGACTCAGGGGTCGAAAGAAGGTCAGTCCTGAGTCAGCAGCGTGCAAGGCAAATGCTCTACCTGTTTCTAATATTTTTTTTGAGTACTTAGGTTTTTTACATGTATTATCAGTATATATTTTTTAATTTGCATACATTGTATTTATCTTTGTTTTGCATAATTGTATTAGTTAGTGCTTCCATTATTATATACGATAATAGCTACAATTTAGATGCATGTCTATATATACATTCATTATTAAAACTTGTATTTAATCACCAGTATTGTATTCAAAGTTGAATTAACATACATAAAGATTTTATGTAGTTCATGTTCATTTTATCCTATTGTTAAGCTATATCATAAACAAATACTGGATCTCTCATTTGTTGGTGCAATGTTATGTAGAAATTTATTTGCATATGCAAACCACTTTTATATTACTGGAATATACTACTGCAATAATACACTAAAATATATTGTATGCTTCTTTTTTTTGTTTGTTTTGGTTTTGGTTTTGGGCCTCACCCGGTGACGCTCAGGGGTTACTCCTTGCTATGAGCTAAGAAATAGCTCCTGGCTTGGTGGATCACATGGGAAGCCAGGGGATCGAACCTCCTTCTGTCCTAGGCTAGCGCGTGCAAGGCAGAAGCTTACGGCTTGCGCCACTGCTCTGGCTCAATGAATGCTTCTTTTGAAGTAGTGTTGAGTTGATTTTGTTAGAATTTATTGTGCATATTTGTTTCTATATCTATTAAAAATATCCATTTATAGTTTTGAATTTTATGGGTGAAGTTATGAATACGTTGGTGTCACTTGCTTCTTTGATATTTTATGAATAAAAGGACTGTGAACTTGTAAATCATGTGTAAAGATAAATATATCCTTGAATTAACTGGAGGCCAAGCTATCTGATTTCCATTGATTAAATAACATAAATATATAATCAGGATTAGAGAATAAAGGAGAATAATATAAGTGTGGGAATTAAACTGCCCATAAGGATCAAGACAAAAATAAATGAATAAAAGCACATTCTATTAGTTTCTAATTGTGGCATATATTTCAAGGACTAAAGTGTGATTTGAGTTTATGACCACAGAATCCAAAGCCACACTTTCTGAAAAGCAACATTTAGCTCTGGTGTGAAAATCTAGAAAAAAATACCAAGAATGTTTCTAGTTATCAAACTTTAGTTTTCCATTTATGAATCTGTTGCAATGGTGTACTCTAGAAGAAATAGTCACAGGAATACAATTAGTTAATTTTTGTTCAATCTTTAGAAAAGTAATTAGATCATCACCACTATATGCTACATAAGTTTTACTAATTTTATTATTTTATTGGAACATCAGTATCATTATAGTGAATCATCATTACCCTTTAATGTTAACAGATAAAATAATTTGGTAATTATTTGTATATAACACTATTTATCACAATAACATACAAACAAACTTAAGAGTTTCTATACAATATGTATTTTAATTAAATGCTTACATCTTTTATCTTCTTTACACAAAAATCTGTGAATCCAATTAGACAAGGTTCAAGTGATCAATATTAATATACAGTCACATTTTATTATCTCCAAAATACAAAATCTAGACCATATGTGCTGTATCAGGGACTTAAAATTTTTAACAACTTAATGTTTTCTATATTTTGAGACTGAAAATAAATAATGCTGTATTAAACAACTGTCTTCCTTCTGGAAGTTAATAATTTTAGTAATAGAAGTTATGTTTTTGTGTTTTTCTTTAGACTCTACTGGGTCTGTTGAGAATCAACAAAAAATCTTGACTGTGTCTAAGTCCAAGAAAAAAGATGAAAAATGGGTAACAGAATGGAGTAGATTTTGGAAACAGAAGATTTTCAATTTACTTTTTAGGGCCTGCTTCATCTGTGTTTTATATCCAAGTCTTTCAAAGTCCTAAATCAAAATCTAGAAACCATCCTCGTTCTGTTGTTCTCTTAGTATTTTTTCACAACTTTGAGAAGTATTTTTCTAAAAACACCTGACCACCTTTATTTTATAAAGGTTTCAAGATACATATACAAATATAAAATTATTTTAATGTAATGGTGTCTTCTATGGTTATCCATATCTCAGCAACAAATAAAATTCAGACCTTCATTTATCAGTTTACTTGCTCATAAATAATAGTAAATATAAATTAAGAAATACAAATAATCTTTATCAACTTTACTTTGTGTTACACATTAATATTATTTGCTAATTTCATCTCTATAGTATTTGCATAAAAGATCAAGTCTAAATCCAAAGCGAATAAAGTGAAATGTTAATGAAATATTTCCAAATCCATAGTCCTTTAGAGTCCTAAATTAAAAATGTATTTTTTATTGTTACTAGGGCTTCTATAATGAAATATCACAATCCACGTAGCTAAGACAGTAAGTATTGGTTCAAACACTTTCCTCAAGTTTAGAAGTTCAAAATCAAGGTATTTATAGGTTCTGTCTTACTTTGAAGTCTATCGGACTCATTCATTCTTTGTACCTTGTTGCTTATGGTAGCTTGCTAGTTAAGCTTTGCTTTGCTTAAGCTGTACTTGAAATATTTCCATAACAGTAGTCTTGCCACATAAAAACAATAACCTTTTAAGTTTAGGTTCCAATGGTTTGGATTTGCTTTTCTGCTTTTTATCAAAACAAGGTCATCTTAGATATAGCTTGCACTGAAAAAAAAATACCTAATCTCAATTACATCTGAATAGTCCCTCTTTCAATATAACATCACATACTCAAATACTTGGAATATATATTACAATATTTGGGTAAATATAATTCAACCCATCATATAGAGTAAACACCACTGCATAATAGAATTATGTCACACAACTAGACTATGTAGTTATGTAAATTCAGACACAGTAATATGTTATTTTTAAATTGCTCTTTAGTAATTTTTTTGTTTTTTGAGAGCCACACCCGTTTGATGCTCAAGGGTTACTCTTGGCTAAGTGCTCAGACATTAACTCTGGCTTGGGGGGAATATATGGGACGCCTAGGGATCAAACCGCAATCCTTAGTTGGCTAGCGCTTGCAAGGAAGACACCTTACCTCTAGCGCCACCTCACTGGCCCCACTCTTTAGTGATTTATTAAAATTTTATTTAAACATTGTGTTTTAGGAAGTTGTTCATAATTTAGTTGTTTTGGCAACACAAACCCCCACAATTATTATGACCAATAGTCCAACACTGTACCCAGTTTTCACCCATCCTAAGCCTAAACCCCCAGATTGGCACAAAACAATTCATGTTATATTGCTTATTAAAACAAAATGCCTAAAAGAATTATAGAATACAATAGCTTATTAAGAATTTATGATCAAGTAAGATTAATTCCAGAGATGTAAGGATGATTTAACTCAAATCAATCAGTTGGGACTGGAGCATAGAACAGTGGTAATGTGTTTGCTTTTTACACAGTTGACCAGGACTGACCCAGGGTTTGATCCCTGACATCCTGTATGGTCCCCGAGCCTAGGAGGAGTGATTTCTGAGGACAGAGCCTGACCATCACCTGCTGTGTGTGTATTGGGGGGCGGGGGAGAAACGGAACAAAACAAAAGTCAATTAGTATAAAACAATCAGTAAAAGAGAACAAAAAATTATATAATCATATCAAAAGATGAGAAATCATTTGACAATGTACAGTACCAACTCATGATAAAAAAATAAAAAATAACAAGATGGATATAGTAGGAAATTTCTTTAGTATTATCAAAGCCATTTAGCACCAGTCCATTGAAAGCAATAAATTAAATTCAGAAGAACAAAAATTTTTTCATTTAAGATGTGTTTTAAGCCTAGTTGGCCCCATGTCACCATTTCTATTTAATGCAGTACAGGAAGTACTCGACATAGCAATCTGGCAAGAAAAAGATAGCAAAGGCATCCAGACAGGAAAGGAGTAAGTCAAGTTTTCACTGTTTGCAGATAACATAATACTACATTTAGAAAATCCTAAAGAATCTACAAAAAGCTTCTAGAAACAATAGATATGTATACTATAGTGGCAGGCTATAAAACTAATCTGTAAATATCCATGTCTTTTTTATATACAAATAATAAAAAAAATAATATTACAGAAATAATCCCATTCAGTTGTGCCTCAGGATATCAATGCTTTAGAATCATATTAACTAAAGAGGTGGAAACCCTATTAAAAAACAACTACACTTATATTTCAATAGTTATTTTTCCAAGTTATTATAAAGTAATAGCAGAAAATTTTAGATAATTTTGTAGATACTAAAATTGGAGTGGGAAATATTTTAACATATTAACATAATTTTGTCCAATCTTTGTTCTTTTCTTTTTTTTTTTTTTTTTTTTGTGGTTTTTGGGTCACACCCGGCAGTGCTCAGGGGTTATTCCTGGCTCCAGGCTCAGAAATTGCTCCTGGCAGGCACGGGAGGACCATATATGGGACGCCGGGATTCGAACCGATGACCTCCTGCATGAGAGGCAAACGCCTTACCTCCATGCTATCTCTCCGGCCCCTTTGTTCTTTTCTTAATGTTATATTTATGTGTATACATTGAAAGATACAGGTAATAAAAAAGGTGGTTAAAAAAGTAGGGTGCACAGATAGGAAACAGAATGGAAATATTTTATTTCATTGGTTAGAAGATAATCACATTATTTGATTTTCTATATTTTATTCTTTTCAACATTTGCTGTGAAAATTAGAAATATGGGTCCAATTCCATGATCTTATATTTACTCTCTGTAAAATGGGTGGTAATAATTTTTACCATAATTATAAGAACACCATGTGCCAGTAAGTGAAGTGAAATTTGTAATCCTCTTTATAATTTAAGACACTAATGTTTTCTCATGCATTATTATTCAATTATTTTTTAATTAAATAATTTTTATTTTGACCAAAGTGGATTACAAATCTTTCACAGTAATATTTTACATACATAGTGACATTGAATCAGGGGCATTTCCACCACCACTGATATCCTCCCTCTACCCCTGTTCCCAGCATGCATCCCATATCCCCTTCCTTTGACCCCTGGGCTGCTATTATAAGTGGTCCCCTCTGTGTCTAGCCTGTTGTAGATTAGGTTTCGATTCTGTTGTTGTTGGCTTTGGATTTGGTGTTTAAGATTGACCATTTTTTTTTATTTCTACTCAATGTTCATACACCTTTTTGGTCTTGGTACCCTCCATTATGTCCCCCTCAATTTGTAAGGCAGAACAAGAAGGTTCAAGTTATGTGGTTCTGTTTGTTTGTTCAAATTTTTGTTTGTTTTTGTGCCACACCTGGAGGTGCTAAGAACTAATTTCTGATTCAGTATTCAGAAATCCCTCTTGAACAGTGCTTGGTGTCTTATATGGTGGTCTGGTAAGTTGTTGCATGCAAGAGAAGTGTCTAAAACCCTCTATCTCTCTGTAAAACAAGTAAATCATATATTTTTCTGGCCTTTTTCTCTTTACTTTTTCCTCTTTTCTTTATTTCTTTGTACTTTTTAAAATATAGAGTCAATTAGTGTAACAACAGGTTATAAAAGTTATTTGGAAAATGCTGAAATGCTATTTGAAATTTTGAATTTTAGTTTACTTATTGTAAAATAATATATATTTCTATATATATATATACACTGACAAATGAATCTTAGACATCTTAGAATTTTTTATACGATATCATGCATTTCAAATGTATTTGAGAATTTTTACTTACTATTTGCAAAATGTTCCTTTAGTATAGTCATTAAGTTTTTTTTTTTTTTTTTTTTTTTTTTTTTTGGTTTTTGGGGCCATATCCTGTGATGCTCAGGAGTTACTCCTGGCTTGCACTCAAAAATAGCTCCTGGCTCAGGGGACCATATGGGATGCCAGGGATCAAACCCAGGTCCATCCTTGGTCAGGCAAGTGCAAGGCAAATGCCCTACCATTGTGCTATTGCTCTGGCACCTACTCACTAAGATTTTTTACCTTTCTAATGTTTTACTTTATCATCTGAAACGCTAAAGCTCAGTGCTCAATTACTGAGTACTTTGTCTATTTCTAATAGTTCTAATATCTATACACAGTACCAGAATCTACCTTCGAATTATAACTAGATGATTTTCAAAAGTTAACAAGCTTTATTTGAACCCAAGGTTACTTGAGAGATAGAAGGTACAGCTAATATATGGAGGTGTATAATAATTAAAGGAGAAAATATTCTCAATAAAACAAAATTTGCATTAGAAATGGTTTTATTTAAAATATTTAGCATTGGGGCTGGCATGGTGGCGCTAGAGGTAAGGTGTCTGCCTTGCTAGCGCTAGCCTAGGACTGACTGCGGTTCCATCCCCCAGTGTCCTATATAGTCCCCCAAGCCAGGAGCGACCTCTGAGCACATAGCCAGGAGTAGCGTAATCCCTGAGCGTTACTGGGTTTGGCCCAAAAACCAAAAAAAAGAAAAAATTAGCATTTATAATTTGCATAGTATCCCTTTATGGCTAAAGAATAGTAGAATGAATTATTCATTTTATAGCATATAAAATTCCTATTCATAGATAATAGTCAATTTCATAAATCTGTTAGCATGTAGTAGTATATCTGTTTATTGAAGAAAATATCATAATTAAAAATATAATTCACAGTATAATTAAATTAATATATTTATCCTTTTTCATATATCTATATATCCATATTTGTTTTCTATATTATCCATATTGGTAGATATGGGATAGCAATAGATGTATATATGAAAACTATTCTAAAGGTATATACCAATGACAAAGTTCTGTATGCTATCAAAATTGTTTATTTTGATTTTCACACATTTTGTCAAATAAATCACAGATTTTATACTTCTCTAATATTTATTTTATAATAATAGAAGTTCACACTTAGGAAATAAAACTATGTTGAGAACATAGCATAATAAAACATGCCCTCTTGAAAGTGATAGTCAAATAATGGTTCTGAGAAATTGAATTAATAATGAAGTCAACATGTTATGAAAATATTTTTGAGAAAAATATTTAATTATATATTTACTCTGCAACTAAAAGTTTTGCTTTAACAGTATAGTTGATCATAGTAAATAAAGTAGATAATAATAAATTCATTTATAGATGATTAATTCCTCAGGAGAATTTACTTTTTAAGAAAATGATCTCTAGCAACAATTAATTATACAATTTGTATTATATTTATGAATGATGAATAGCTCTGTTTCCTAGAAAAGAATGCTCATACTAAACAACATAGGATAAGTGCAGCATTTATACATAAGGCACGAATTTAATTTCATCATTATTGCCATTTTAATATACATACAAATCTACAGGAGCCATTATAATTATTGTCATTGGATAGGAGGTTGTAGAAGGGCAGAAACATTTTTATAGTTTAATAAACTCCTGAGGTCATGGAGTACAGAATATGTTTCTTATCTGCTCAGGAGAGACAAAGGAAGGGAAGAAGTCTGATTAAATCAGAGAATCCTGAGTTTCTGTATGATGATCTTAACAAGGAAATGAGATTGAGTTGCTTTAAAACTCATCTAGCTCAGCAGCAGTAAATATTGCTTGATGGCAGTGAAATCTTAATTAGTATTCTCTTCCTGTTAAACATTTCCAGTGGTTAAGAAATACGGTAATAATGATATTCATTTCTGAAATGCTCTTTATTTAACTCTTCTATTTATTGTTAATCTTGTATGTTCAGAGGAAGAACAGTATATAAAACTATTCATATCTCTTTTACAGCTATTTGCATTGGTTATATCTACTACCTTTAGGACTAAAATTGGAAACTTTAATAATCATGGGTTTGGAAAAAAACTAAAATTACTCCTTTGCATTATTTGCTGTGGACAAAAAATTTTAAACATTCATAATGATAAAAATGTTTTCCATTTCTTATTTGTAATTTATTTTGTTAAACACTGCCTGAGAAGCTATTTTTCTTAGGACAGTTTAGTCATCTCAATTTTTATTACAAAACGTATGTTTCCATAAAAAAAGACTATATTTAAAAATCAACTATGTCACCATGCTATTTTTATAGGTTAAAATAATTTTGTAAGTTTGAGATATATTTCTAGAATAACTTTAAGTTGTTATATTCAGCTATGGTGCAATGTAATTTAAAATTATAGATGCATTTTCTGAATCTAAAAATAATTATTTTTACAAATTTTATATTACAAGTTTAACAAATTTTACACACCCCTTCACTGACTTTTAGATATTTAATTAAATAATATAAATATGTTGAGAGAGAATTAAAATATTTAACTAAAAACTTATTCTTAAGAATCTAACAAATAATTTGAAAACATGCATTAAACACAGTAAAGTGAATATGTATCTAACTTCAAATTGATTAATTGATTCGTATGGAAAACATTGATAATATCTAGCAAAATAAATTAAAAGCTTATTAAAAGAAATCTTTTCCAAAACTCTTAAATAATCAAATTTTTGTTTCTTTATTTTCTGTAAATCAATCAGATTTAGATAACTTTGAGCATTTAAATCCAAATTCAATATACCTCTGGGTAAAAATGGGACAATAGTCTGGATATTGGAACAATGCTATAAAGTCACAATATCTCCAATTAAATATATATAGTGAGGGTGTTAGAGATAGTATGGCAAGTAAAATGCTTACCTTACTTGAGGCATACCCAGATTTAATTCTTAGAACACTAGAAGAGATGTTATCTTGCTATTATCGCAACTTGAATAAATTAGGAGTTATGTAAGGCCAAAACACTCAGTAGGAGAGTATCAAATAGCAGATGATCTCATTTATATGTAAAGTATAAGGAAATAAAGTAAGGAAATAGAAAATAAGCTATGAGTTCAAACTCTTAGAATTGGATAACATCATTAAAATGATCATATGGTGTGTAGAGGTAAGTAGAGGTAAGAATTAGAGTGGGAAATTATTAGCATTTTGATTTTTTGGTGTGGGTGGTAATATTATACTATTAAACATTTACATTTAGAAATCTATTACTGTAATTCTTAAATGAATGTTGCTTTCTATCAATCAGTTAATTAAAATAATAGATGAAAAAGATAAAGTTATGGTAGACTAGAAATAACTGTTTTTGAGTATCCTATCCATAAGTTTAATGAACATTTCTTGTTTTAGTTAGCTGCTAATGGCTGCCTCATGCTGCCCGTGGCATGTAAGCTTTGGGCTGAATCTTAAGGATTTGCTTTTTCTGTGATGTATCATCTGTGATTTTCAAAGATATGCACTTGGTATTAAGCACAATAATTATTTCTATAATAGAATAAACACTCCCAGAACAATGTTTCTTATTTCTGCTCCTCCTAGGTCACATTTTAACCATATATTTAAAGTAGTCTCAGCAGGATGGAATGGACAGTAGAAAAATAAATAGTTGTGACATATCTTGCCATGCAAATGGAAACTTATTCCCCTCTCCTAGCATTCTATTTGCTGTTCCACCTCACTTTTCTTTTCAGTCTTCTGGCAATGAAAATACTTTGTGTGCTAATCCTTTTCAAACCCATATCATCATTGTTCAGTTATTTGTCTGCTTTATTAAAATAAACTCACTATTACTGCATGCCAAAATGTTCTTGAAGTTCTTCAGAAAATTATCATCATGCTTTACAAATTTACTTGAAATAGTCTATATTTTTATTCTTTTATGACATACTTGTTAGAAATTGTGGGTGTACCCATTTGAGACCCTAGACCCTCCCATTTCTGGGAGGGGTCTTGGGAACCGGATAGTAGGTGTAACTTTACCTGCAAGCCCCTCCCATTCCTGGGAGGGGTTTGGAAAAAGGTAGATAAGGCTGGGACCAAGGGAATTCGGCCCTTTTGGCCCTTTTGGCCCTTTTGGCGCTTTGCCCTTTCTGCGCTGCTGGGCGCTCTGAGGAAGATGGCTGAAAGGAGTTTAGATGCAGGGCCAAGAATAACTAGTGCTTGAAAGGTTATGAATAGGCCACACACACGTGGTGGCTAGGGCTTGAATAAAGATGATTCTTCCTAACGCCTGACTGTGAGTGAGTGATTTCACCTGGGCCTGGGACTCGCCGACTGCATGGAGGTGGCAGAGCCACGTGGGCTGGATGGCATCCTTCACCATCCAGCCCCATCGTTAATTATTTAATTCAACAAATGGCGCTCCGAACTTTGACCTGAATCCTGGACCCAACAAAACAGCGAAAATGGTGAGATTTCTGCTCTTCTATTTCATTTTGGCTCTTTTCAAATGCAGTCAGCCCAAAGGGTTTGGCCACGTGAAGCCATGTTCAAATATGGCCGTAACCCCTTCTAGGAAAAGAAGGGCAAATAAAACAAGAGAGGTGGAAGCTTGCATCACCTCCAGCCCAGGCCCAGAACTAAAACTTTGTTACAAGAAACAAAAACCTGGGCCTCTTCAAAAACTTATTAAAAGTCTAAATTGGAAACGGAGGAAAAAAAAGACTATTAAAAATGGACTGATTTTCTGAGAATGACCTTTGGCTTGAATTTGGATTTCGACTTTGGAAATTTCGGACTGAAATTTAGTTTAAATCACTTGGAACTCAGAACAACCAAAAGCGCCCTGTGATAATGTGGGCCATAAGCTGCTTCCAAAGTGCTCCCAGAGGGGAAAAAAGGCAGTGGTGAAGCCCCTGCGGCGAAAAGCTCCAAGCGGCAAGCTCCAAGCAGCTCAGCTTGGCTGGGATCTTGGCTGAAATCGGCTTGGCTGGGCTCAGTTTGGCCCGGAAAAGCGAAAAACCTGGAATCCACCCTCCAGCGAACCGGCAGCGGGCAGCGAAACCGGCAACCTCATGGTCTACAAAACCATCTACGGGGCCTGAAACTATAAAAGAGAGCCACGTGGTGAAATCAGTGTGGGACAAACCAACATCTGAACTTTAAAAGTTTACAAAAGCCACGTGGTGAGATCAGCGTGGAACAAATTAATCTAAACTATGGTTTTAGGTGTAGAAAATTAGTGGGTAGTAATATTTTACTCATAGTTGGTGATGGGATAAGTTTTAATTAGTTAGTGGTTAAAAAATAAAAATATAAGGGAGGTAATACAGATTAGCCCATTTTAACATCTAATTTCTAACCACCTGCATCTTTGTCTTAGTCATTTTCTTTATGATTTAAATGTGTTTTGTTGTCTTTCAAAGTTAATATTTTCAATTGCAAAATGTTTTACTGTGTATTTTAATGTACTTAGCCTGTTTTTAAAATGTATGTTATGCATGTATGCTGAAGTACTTGTGTATAAAAAAGTTATAGGAACAAATAGTTCCCCCAATATAGTTTAAAAGTATAGGAACATGAAAGTTCCAAAATAGTGCTTGGTAAAAAAGCATTAATAGAATTTTAGGTTACAGGTGTAAAGTATATTTTGCAAATGATATGTTTTTGAAAAGGGCTGGTATATTAATTTTCACTCTATTACATTGGTGCATAAAAATATTAAGAAAAGGAGGAAATGTGGGTGTACCCATTTGAGACCCTAGACCCACCCATTTCTGGGAGGGGTCTAGGAAACCGGATAGAGGGCGTAACCTTACCTGCGAAACCCTCCCATTTATGGGAGGGGTCTGGGAAAAGGTAGATAAGGCTGGGACCAAGGGAATTCGGCCCTTTTGGCTCTTTGCCCTTTGGCCGTTCCTCTCTTGGCCCGGCTCGGCTCCCTGGCTTTGGATCATGGGGCCGCATGGAGCCCAAAGGAAAGATGGCTAAAAGAAGTTTAGATGCAGGGCCAAGAATAACTAGTGCTTAAAAGGTAAAGAGATAGGCCATACACATGTGGTGAATAGGGCTTGAATAAAGATGATTCTTCCTGAAGCCTGCCTGTGAGTGAGTGAGTGATTTCGCCTTTCACCTGGGCCTGGGATCCGCCAGCTGGATGGGAATAAAGCCACGTGGCTGGGGCCTAAGCACAAAGGCCTCCATCCATCGCCATCCAGCCCCATCGTTAATTATTTTATGCAACAAGAAATGAGGATATTTACTATGATTGTTTTACTATGATTTAGTAAATATTATATTGATGTATTGAAAAATAATTATTTGGAATGCATAGCTATTAATAAGTTTTGTTTTATAATTTAGAATTTCAATGTTATTTTTAAAAATTGCATTTAAGAATTTGCTTAATTAACTATTCTTTACACAAGATGGCAAAAAACATCAAGAACACTTACTTTAATCTATGTACAACTTGTGGAGAAAATAGAGTCAAAGTAAAGGATGTTAAAACCGTCCTTTGAAACTAAGATCCCCACCGTTAAAAGAAATATTTAACAGTATGAAACCAACTTAATAGTCATAGAATCACTGGTCTCATCATTTCAAAGTCTGGGTGAATCCATCTAAATGTTTTATATAATTCTTATTTTTGTAAGTTTCTAAGAAAAAAACTCATAATGTAAGACTAACATAGTGACAATGTATATGACTTCATATAAATGTAATCCATAATGCTTGATAAAAATTTGCTCTTTATATTCCAATATCTCTTAAATAATACCATTTACTTTAGATGATTAATCCATAGGAATCCTGCTTATACATCTCTTTCCTGCTCTTTTAAATCCTATTACAGTTTCCTTTCACTTACTAAAAGTCTAGATGATTTTTATGTCTTCCTTACATTTACAGTTTGAAGTAGTGCTCTGAAAGGGCTCATCTAAGATGGAAATTAAAAATATTGATGCTCAAAAGACTCTGTTAGGTATATTTTCTTCTTTTTCCATAATACTCTCTTAGCATGCATTTTCTGAAAAGGGTTCATAAATGCTTGATTTGAGTATTGCTGTGGGAATAATGACAAAGTGTTCATTTCCAAGTTTAAACTGAGCCTTTATCTCATGGTTAGTATTTTAATTTCAATAATTAGTATTTCTTAAAAAATCTTAAGGCTCATTTTATTTACAATGTATATATTAATGAACTCCTTTTAATTTCTCTCAACAGAAAGATAAAAACTACTAATATTAAAGTTTGTAAGAGAATAGTTATATGTTATAACCACCTATTCGTAGAAATGTACTTAACAAAAATATTTATGTTTCTTTTACTATTTTATTTGTTTCACATTTTAAAGTAATTGACTAGGAGCTGGAGAAAATTAGAGTGGGTAAGTCCCTTGCATTACATATGGCCAGCCTAGGTTTTATCTGCTGCTAGATGTGATCCAAATATCAAATAGAATAATTGATTATTTTAAATTTAACATTTCTTTCAATGTTTAATAAAAAATTAATAAAATATGATATAATTTGAAGACCTGGGATATGCTTTTCATTAAAAATTTCCATGGATATTTAATCATTCATGATTATTGATCTTTCATAAAAATATTTTTATTTTTTGTAATTAAGTTTGCTTGATTTTGCCATTTAGAAACTCTCAGTTTTCTTTTATTTTTCTTAGCTTACTCACATGTATTTAGCAGTTAAAATGCTTTACTGATGATAACTCAGTAAAGAATGTAGCAATTATGAAGATCCTTCTGATATACATAAACATTAAGAGATTATTTTGGTTTTGTTTTTGTTTTGGGGCCACACCAAGTGGTGGTGACACTCAGGGGTTATTCCTGGCTATGCACTGAGAAATCACTCCTGGCTTGAGGGGGGACCATATGGGACGGAACCAGCGCTTGCAAGGCAGACAAACACTTTACCTCTAGTGCCACATTCCGGCTCCAAGTTTTTTTTTTTTTAATAAAGTCATAAATTTTAAATTTGGCAGTTTTAGAGCCTGACAGATAATAAGAGTGGTTATGATGCTTGCTAACACATGGCTTATTCTGGTTCAATCCCACCACCTCCACATATGGTCCCTTGAGCATCATTAGGTGTGGTAGCTTAACATAGAGCTAGTATTAATCACCGAGACCCATCTGGTGACCCCAGAACCTAAATAAATACAAAAATAAAGAAATATAAAAGAAAACAAAAGGCAAAGAAATGAAAATCTGGTACTTCTTGAGATTCCCCTGACCAAGCAAGTGTGTCAGCATCATGCATCTAGGTTATCTTGTTTATATTATTTCTTAACGGTTTATATATTGTTATGTGATCAGTAAACTTTATAAAATATTTGAGATATATTTAGTTATAATTATTTAATTAGAACCACTAAAATAATATAAAGGTTCATGACCAATTCATTAATTCTATGCAAGCATTTGACATTCTTCAATTAATTGGCATATATATGTATCATAGTTAACATGTATCAACATATAAAAATCCCTAGATTTAATGCAGATGATTAAATAACATTTTAATTAAAATTTGTAATAAATTTGTAAAATATATATACTTACAGATCATGTTGATTATAGTTTATTTTAAAACTCCACATCATATTTATACTAGGTATAAGTCAGGTAAAAAGGACAGACGTTTTTAAATTTTATTTTGCAATTGATACTTGATGATAGATTAGTAGGCATATCTACTCATAACCTATTTTTACATGGCATTAAACTAATTGTGTTGATGAGTACATGAGTAATATGTCATGCTAATTAGTAAATGCCATATTTAAGTAGTAAAGTGTGAAAATTTAAAGATCTGAATGTTTATTGAAGCTTTCTATATAAACTGCACTCTATTTGTCACTGCTTTCAGAGTAACACATACTAAACTTTTCCCCCACTTACTTCATTTCATTAACTTTATCATATTTTTATTATATGTGTAATTGAACTTTGTTTTTTTT